>NC_059426.1:178552071-178573966 GCF_021028975.2 Sphaerodactylus townsendi
AGCATTTTCAATGAATGCCCCCTGGTTCTAGTATTGTGAGAAAGAGAAAAATTTCTCTCTGTCAACATTTTCTACCCCATGCATAATTTTGTAGACTTCAATCATATCCCCCCTCAGCCGCCGCCTCTCCAAACTAAAGAGTCCCAAACGCTGCAGCCTCTCCTCATAGGGAAGGTGTTCCAGTCCCTCAATCATCCTTGTTGCCCTTCTCTGCACTTTTTCTATCTCCTCAATATCCTTTTTGAGATGCGGCGACCAGAACTGGACACAGTACTCCAAGTGCGGTCGCACCACTGCTTTATATAAGGGCATGACAATCTTTGCAGTTTTATTATCAATTCCTTTTCTAATGATCCCCAGCATAGAGTTTGCCTTTTTCACAGCTGCCATGCATTGAGTTGACATTCCCATGGAACTATCAACTAAGACGCCTAAATCCCTTTTCTGGTCTGTGACTGATAGCACTGACCCCTGTAGCGTGTATGTGAAGTTTGGATTTTTTGCCCCTATGTGCATCACTTTACATTTTGCTACATTGAACTGCATTTGCCATTTCTGAGCCCACTCACCTAATTTATCAAGGTCCGCTTGGAGCTCTTCGCAATCCTTTGTGGTTCTCACCACCCTACATAATTTGGTATCATCTGCAAACTTGGCCACCACGCTACCCACCCCTGCTTCCAGGTCATTTATGAATAGGTTAAAGAGCACTGGTCCCAAAACGGATCCTTGGGGGACACCACTCCCGACATCTCTCCATTGTGAGAACTTCCCATTTACACCCACTCTTTGCTTCCTGTTTCTCAACCAGTTTTTAATCCATAGGAGGACTTCCCCTCTTATTCCTTCATTGCTGAGTTTTCTCAACAGTCTCTGGTGAGGAACTTTGTCAAAAGCAATTTATTTATTGCTGTCTACTGACAAAGTGCTTCGCCAGACCACACATCACACTGCTGTCTGTGCTAACTATATACAAATGTGGTACCAATCAGGTGCCCTTAACTTATCAGGTTTTGCACACGGTACATGTTGTGCACTCAGTCCTAATTTGCACACGGCACCTGCTAGAAGGAGGGTCCAGCTGTCATTTAGATTTTGCTCATCTAAACACATGTTCTGACAGAAAAGTCTTTCTTTTAATGGCTTGTGTTCCCTTTGGCCTGTCCCGGCTAGCCTGACCTCGTCAGATCTTTGAATCTAAGCCAGGTCAGCCATGGTTGTCGGATGGGAAACCACGAAGGAAGTCCTGGATCTCACTGCACAAAAGCTTGAATATAGCGGCAAACCACCTCTGCGTGACCTGACCTGGATGGTCCAGGCTAGCCTGATATCATCAGATCTTGGAAGCTAAGCAGAACAGTTGGAAATACTTGGATAGGAAACCAAGAAGGGGTATTCAGGAATTGGCTCACTTGAAGGCCATTGCTTTCACATCCTGCACATGAGCTCCCAAAGGCACCTGGTGGGCCACTGCGAGGAGCAGAGTGCGGGACTAGAGGGACTCTGGTCTGATCCAGCTGGCTTGTTCTTATGTTCAGGCAGTACCTGTGACAATACCTCTTGGCTTAAAAAACCCCACAAGGCTGCAGCGTTTGGGACTCTTTAGTTTGGCGAGGAGACGTCTGAGGGGGGACATGATTGAAGTCTATAAAATTATGCATGGGGTAGAAAATGTTGACAGAGAGAACTTTTTCTCTCTTTCTCACAATACTAGAACCAGGGGGCATCCATTGAAAATGCTGGGGGGGAAGAATTAGGACTAATAAAAGGAAACACTTCTTCACGCAACGCCTGATTGGTGTTTGGAATATGCTGCCACAGGAGGTGGTGATGGCCACTCACCTGGAGAGCTTTAAAAAGGGCTTGGACAGATTGATGGAGGAGAAGTCAATCTATGACACCAATCTTGATCCTCCTTGATCTGAGATTACCGTGCCTTAGCAGACCAGGTGCTCCAAGAGCAGCAGCAGCTGCAGAAGGCCATTGCTTTCACATCCTGCATGTGAGCTCCAAAAAAGGCACCTGGTGGGCCACTGCGAGTAGCAGAGAGCTGGACTTGATGGACTCTGGTCTGATCCAGCAGACTAGTTCTTATGTTCCAGGCAGTACCTGTGACAATACCTCTTGGCTTAAGAGCCCCCACAAGGTTGCCATATCAGCTGCTCCTTGAGTGGCACTTTCCTCTTTTCTATCACGTTCCCCTTTAACACAGTCAAGTGGACCAACTTGCTTATCACTTTCATTTTTAACTTGTTCTCAGAGCCCAAAGGGTGCTCACCAGTGGCTCAGTTTCATCCTAGAGAGAAGTGACTAGTGGGGTGCCACAGGGTTCTGTCCTGGTGGTAACACAGTGCTGTTCAGTATGTTACATCAATGATTTTGAGTGATGGAATAGAGGACATGCTAATCAGATTTGCATATGACACCAAATTAGCTAATACCCCCGAGGACCCGAGTCAGGATTCAAAATGAGCCTGGACAGGTTAGAGAGCTGGAGCCAAAGGTAACAAAATGAATTTCAAGCAGAGATAAATGTAAGATTACTCCATTTGGGCAGAAAAAATGAAAATGCACAGATATAGGATGAAATGCACAGATTATAGGATGGATGACACCTGGCTTGACAACACGACATGTGGAGAGGATCTGAACATGAGACAACAGTGTGATGCGACAGCCAAGAAAACCAATACAATTCTGGACTGTATCAATAGGAGCATAGTATCTAGATCAAAGAGGCGTAATAATTACTCCTCTATTCTGCATTGGTCAGACCTCACCTGGAATACTGTGTTCAGTTCTGGGCACCGTAATATTGATAAGCTGGAATATTGATGGCTGGAACAGGTCCACCAGGAGAGTGATCAAAATGGTAAAAGGTCTGGAGATCCATGCCCTATAGCAGTGATGGCGAACCTATGGCACAGGTGCCAGAGGGTAGCCCTCAGAACCCTCTCTGTGGGCACGCGCATGAAACCCCCCTCCCACACACATCTATAGGCTGACCTGGGCCGTTGGGCTCGGTGTTAGCATTAAACCTAAGACCTAGTGTTGGGGAAGCAGTGTGGAAGCCAACCCTGCTAAGCACTGTTAAACCCCACTGATTTTCATGCAAAGAACTAAGAGTGGGATCACTTTACCAAGGAGTAAAAGCTCAGTTGCTGGCAATGGGAGAGCTTGCTACGGAGTAAACCCTCCTGCAGTGCGTGATTCACCCATTGGAAGAGTTGCATGGTTGCTTCAAAAGCAAAGCCACCGACTGCCACCAAACTTACGCCTCTAAGCCCACCGTTTTTTCTAAACTAAAACCTTACTCAGTATTCAGGTTGAATTGCGGAGGTTGGCACTTTGGGAGATAAATAAGTGGGTTTTGGGTTGCAATTTGGGCACTTTCGGTCTCTCTCGCGAAAAGGTTAGCCATCACTGCCCTATGAGGAGAGATTTAGGAAGCGAGGGGATGTTTTGAAGTTTGGCTTAAAGAGAAGGTTAGAGAGGGTGACAGGATAGCTGTATTTAAATATATTTGAAGGGATGTCATGTTGAAGAGGGAGCAGGCTGGTTTGCTGCTGCTCCAGAGAGTAGGACAAGGAGGAATGGGTTCAAGGTGCAGGAAAAGACCTTCCGTCTAAACATTAGGAGGAACTTCCTGACGGTATTGGCTGTTCGACAGTGGAATGCACTTCCTCGCAGTGTAGTGGAGTCTCCTTCTTTGGAGGTTTTTAAACAGGCTGGATGGCCATCTGTCAGGAATGCTTTGATTGTCTGTTTCTGCAGGGGGTTGGACTTGATGGCCATTGTGGTCTCTTCCAGCTGTATGATTCCATGTAAGATCTCATGAGCGGTGGACTCTGTCTGGAGTTCGATTCCCCATTCCTCCATATGAGAACGAACTCTAATCTGGTGAACAAAGGTTTGTTCTCCTACACATGAAGCCTGCTTTTCTTGGACCAGTCCTCATTCTTTTTGAACCCTCCTCCAGCCCCACCTGCCTCACAGGTTGTCTGTTGTGGGGAAGGGAAGGTGATTGTAAGCTCCTTTGAGACGCCTTAAGACAGAGCAAAGTGGGGTATAAATCCAAACTCCTCTTCTCTTCTGCGCCTCATGCCCCGGGTTCCAGCTTTGCTCCTGGGGAAGGAGTGGAGTAGCCAATATTTACTGTTCAGTAAAAGGTAATGTATAACATGTGTCCAAGAATGTCTGTGAGCCCGAGGCAGCTTCTATGCAGGGCTGTCGTGAAGTCCCTTCAGCCCTTTAGTTCCAGGATTATCAAGGTGCATAAAAGTATAAAGATGGTTCTTTGTGGAATTCCGGTCCAGCAAGCGTGAGAGACCTGATAATAAGATATTCCCCCATGCAGATGACTCCCTTAATGGCACCAGTGGTTGGGCCGTAGCAACAGAGCCTTCCCAAGGATTTTTCACACCCAGTTCACACCCAGTTCTCCCTTCCCAAAGATGGCATCCATTTTACTTATTTATGTTTTATTTATTTTTATAACATTTTTATCCTGCCCTTTCCTGGGGGGGCTCGGGGAAGGTCACAACAAGTTAAAATACGCAAACATTGTATAAAACAGAACATGAAAAGCTATTAAAGCGCCTTCCTGTATTCTAAAGAATTCCAATACAATTAGAAATATGGCAATGCAGCATAAAATGGAATAAAATAGATGGCGACTTTTTTTTTTTTAATAGCAAGCCTTTATTGGCATAGACAGCAATTGCAACAATAATAAAAAAACGCAGTTAAAAGCAAATACAATACAGGAAATAAATGTTAGGTTTAGTAATTTCCAGGAGAAAGTCTGCCACTATCATTCAGAGAGAAGGATCGAGGATTGTCCAACCGTGGTGTAATCTAATTAAATCGGGGAGATGGGGTAAATATAAAAGGAGTAAGATTCACATACTTGGATCTGATTTCCTTGAATCTGAGACAGTGTAGTAATTGGTGAGCCAGAGATTCAACTGAGCTGAATGGCGACTTAAATAAATTATCTCAAACACGTTCCGTCGCGTGCCCCCACCCCCACCCCTCCAGAGGCCGAGAGGAGATGATGGTACAATTTGATCAGAGCTGACTAGGTGGGGAAAGGACCGGTGAGAACAACCCGGTTTTACAAACCAGCCGGGCAAAGAGCTAGTTCCTGCAGGGCTCTAACTTCAGCTGGTGATTGGATTTCCATGGGATGTTGAGGAATTGGTTCAACTGCGGACTTGGCCTTGGAAGAGATAGCCTGATGATCTGTAGACGGTTTTAAACAATTAAATGATCTGGGCCGGTTTTTTAAACACTAACTCTTGACTTGGAGGAATGGGGCTTCTCCGGCTCTGACTGATAACCTCATGCAATTGGCCTGCAATCTCCGGCTGCCGCCAATTTTAGATAGTTTTACTACGGTGTATGCGGGCACACTTCCGGGAGACTTTAAAAACTGAGCTTTCCTTTTGCTGTAACTAGCTGGATTTTTGCTAAACTATGATTATGCAGACATCAAAGTATACGTTCCGTTTTCGGCCATCCCACAAACTTCCCACATGTAATCCTTGAAGTATTCCTTAATGGCTCCTTTAATGTGTATCGTCAGTGCCTCTGGGTCACTCAGAACAGTGGAAGGGGACTGGTTTGCCTTTCTGTCCTGGCTGTCCTCTTCAGTGATTGGGCCTGGGTGGTTCCTGTATTTGAAGATGAAGAGGTGTGTGTGTGTGTGTGTGCGTGTGTGTGTGTGTGTGTGTGTGTGTGCGCGCGCTGCAAGGATTGGTGAAGATATTGTACTAGTGTCGCCTTAGCTGCTTGAGATAAAGCAGTGGTTCTCAACCTTCCTAATGCCGCAACCCTTTAATACAGTTCCTCATATTGTGGTGACCCCCAACCCTAACATTTATCCATTTTACAGATGGAGAACACTGATGCAGAGAGTCTTTGGCGACCCCTGTGAAAGGGTCGTTCGACCCCTAAAGGGGTCGCGACCCACAGGTTGAGAACCACTGAGATAAAGCTTAGCTAGTCTCCCAATTCTTTTTTGAGATTGTGCTATGATGCACTTTGAGTATTTAGGTTTCTTTCAAAGTTATGTGCGTTTGTCCTTTCTGTCATGCAATTTTAAATTTTTTATTAAATTTAATGCCCTGCCCTACCTTGGCCAGGGTTGCCCTCAGGGCGATTTACAAACATAATTTAATAACATTTTATTTAAAAATTAGCATAATTAAAACTTTAAAGCACTTTAAACAGCATTGATGACTAATATGACCCCTACACATGTATCATCCCCATCTCATTTACATAACCAGCCCTTAACTATTGGGACAAGGCGGGAGGGGGGACACAATTGGGAGGTCAGTAAGATGGCCTAGGGCTGTGGTGGCGAACCTTTGGCACTCCAGATGTTATGGACTACAATTCTGTTGAGAAGGCCAATTGGCCATGCTGGCAGGGGCTGATGGGAATTGTAGTCCATAACATCTGGAGTGCCAAAGGTTCGCCACCACTGGCCTAGGGCATAGGTGTCAAACTCACGGCACACCAGATGCTACAGACTACAGTTCCCATCATCCCCTGCCAGCACATTGCTGGCAGGGGATGATGGGAACTGATGGGAACTGTAGTCCATAACATTTGGAGGGCCGCGAGTTTGACACCTATGGCCTAGGGAATACCTCTATTTTGCAGGCTTTGTGGAACTGGGTAAGAGCTCGTGCAGCAGTGGCGTAGGAGGTTAAGAGCTCGTGTATCTAATCTGGAGGAACCGGGTTTGATTCCCAGCTCTGCCACCTGAGCTGTGGAGGCTTATCTGGGGAATTCAGATTAGCCTGTGCACTCCCACACACGCCAGCTGGGTGACCTTGGGCTAGTCACAGTTCTTCAGAGCTCTCTCAGCCCCACCTACCTCTCAGGGTGTTTGTTGTGAGGGGGGAAGGGCAAGGAGATTATAAGCCCCTTTGAGTCTCCTGCAGGAGAGAAGGGGGGGGATATAAATCCAAACTCTTCTTCTTCGGTCCTGTAGTGCCCTGGTGTCAGCTGCGTAGCTAGCCAAGTGTCCTGGGGACCAGGGTCCACCAGAAAGTTACATCTGGATGTGCAGTGACCCCTCTGTGAGCAATATTGGGAGAGGTGGTCTTGAAGATACAAGCCTTTGGGGTAGAAAAATCCTAGCCAGCGTGGTGTAGTGGTTAAGAGCAGATGGATTCTAATCTGGAGAACCGGGTTTGATTCCCCACTCCACCTGAGTCTCCTTACAGGAAAGGAAGGTGGAATATAAATCCAAACTCCTCCTACTCCTCCTCTTCTTCTATTAATGGATTCTTTGGTGGACTAAGATTGACTGGTAAAGGTAACTGGGTAGTCGGGTGGCTTCCTAGATCATGTACCTGTTCTGACTTGGGTCCTTTGTTGCAGATCTTATGCCTTCATTCATCCGTCATGGTCCAACCATTCCAAGACGCACGGATATCTGCCTTCCAGACCCAAGCCTTTCTGCCTACCCCGCTGGTGGGGATGGAGCGATTTCCCGGAACCAGAGCTTCCTGAGGACTCCAGTGCAGAGGCCGCCCCACGAGGTCATGAGGCGGAAAAGCAACCGGCTCTCTGCCCCTTCCTTCCTTGCCAGGGCCGAGGTCCCGCGAGAATACAACTCCCCTCCCCAGCCTTTTCTGGCAGAGGCCAACTTGATCGCAGAAAACGGAGACACTGGATCCCGCTACTATTACGACCCTTTCTACAATGGTCAGAGGCGGCACCCGCTGGGGGATCCTGTGTCGGATGAGTATCGATACTATGAACAGAACAATGACCTCTTCCAAAGGATGTCGCAGAATCAGGGAAGATACACTCCAGGCGAGTAGTGTTGGGATTATTATTCGGCATCTGCAGTTCCAGATCACTTACCTGTTAGGGTTTGGATTTTTGGTATCTGTGGCACCTTGTTGTTTACATAATGCACACAATGGTACAGAGTTGCCTTGTACCGAGTCCGATCTTCATAGCCCAGTCTGAAGAGGAAGGGAGATGGCTCAGATGTAAGCCACGGGCCTCTTACCCTGTCCACTGCAAATCTGAGGCAAAATAGTGGGCGGCAGGATTGTTATCAGAGATGTGCATTTTGCCCTCTCGTGGCGCAACTGCAGGGCAATATTTGCATCTCCATCAGTTGTCTGGAGCAGCGTTTGGGACTCTTTAGTTTGGAGAGGAGACGTCTGAGGGGGGATATGATTGAAGTCTATAAAATTATGCATGGGGTAGAAAATGTTGACAGAGAGAAATGTTCCTCTCTTTCTCCCAATACTAGAACCAGGGGGCATTCATTGAAAATGCTGGGGGGAAGAATTAGGACTAATAAAAGGAAACACTTCTTCACGCAACGTGTGATTGGTGTTTGGAATATGCTGCCACAGGAGGTGGTGATGGCCACTAACCTGGATAGCTTTAAAAGGGGCTTGGACAGATTTATGGAGGAGAAGTCGATTTATGACTACCTATCTTGATCCTCTTTGATCTGAGATTGCAAATGCCTTAACAGTCCAGGTGCTCGGGAGCAGCAGCAGCAGCAGAAGGCCACTGCTTTCACATCCTGCATGTGAGCTCCCAAAGGCACCTGGTGGGCCACTGCGAGTAGCAGAGAGCTGGACTAGATGGACTCTGGTCTGATCCAGCTGGCTTGTTCTTATGTTCTTTATGTTCTTAAGAGAAAGGGAACAATCCTGCAAGTTTTTTTCCTTCCTCTGGGCGTGGAGCTGGGGGTCACTGGATGTGTGTGTGTGTGTGTTGGGGGGGAGAAGATAGTGGTTAATTTCTTTGGTTGTGCGGTGTGTGTGTGTACCAGATGATGCTGGAAGTCCCTTCAAACTCTGTGTTTCGAGAACAGAACTACGCAGGGGGCATGCTTTGTTGGCTTGGTAATGTCATATGGTACACCTTACAGGTGGTCAGATCTTGTGCTTGGCTTGAAGAGCCGAGGAAAAGCTTTTGCTCTCTGAAAGGCACAAAAAGACACCGTGCTGAGGAGGAGAACTGCTTCTTAGAGGGAGAAGGTCAAGAGAAAAATGTCAGTGGCTGGATAGATAATAGAGAAGATGTTTGTCTGAGCAGTGCGGCTGGTCTTGGGTGTGACAGCATTCCAGATTTCACTGTTTCACGTCGCAGTCGTCTTGCGTTCGCACATGGGAGTTCACTCGGCAGTGTGGAATCTCTGCTGCACATTATAAAAATCCTACGCTTTTTCTAAAGTGCGATGGGTTCACAATGTAAATACGTAGCCGTGCAAAAGAGCGTTAACCGTTTCCCCAGTGTGCTTCATGCGAAATACTTTGCAGTGGAGTTATGTAGTCGTCTGTTACAGATGGTCGAGGGAAAACATAAATCTGCCGGCAGGAATGTCAAGACTTCAGGGGTTCCTGACCTCAAGCGGGAAACTATTTTGACAGAAATGCTCATGTTGCACTGGGCGGCTTTTTGGAAGGGAGGCTGAGTTCCAGAGACCGATCGGCTGCTTTGTGTGGCGGCAGATTAAATGTCTGCACATTTCACTGCGGAGCCTTTCTTTATGGTTTGTTCAAGGAATGTGATTTAATGTACAGAGTTGCATGCAAACTATCACCAATGGAAAGAACATGTTGCTTCGTTACATTACATCCTGTTGTCTCTTTCAACCTCGGTAGATTGCTGGAGTCCCAGAACCTACATTGGGGATGGCCAACCTATGGTGCTCCAGATGTTCATGGACTGCAATTCCCATCAGCCCCTGACAGCAATGAATGCTGGCAGGGGTTGATGGGAATTGCAGTCCATGAACATCTGGAGCACCATAGGTTGACCACCCGTGACCTACATGGATGAATAGTCACACGTACGTGGGGAGAGAGAATGCAGTTAATTTGTATTTATTTACAACATTTACATCCAGCATTCCTATTTGTCTGAGCCCCCAAAGCAGCGAATACATTCAAACATACCTAATAAAACCATATTTTAAAAGCAGCCCCACCCCCCACAAGTGTGACATGATTGATGGCAAAAGATCCACTGGACATAGGTTGAATGTGTCCTTCCTCGGAGAGTGGCGAAGTCTCCTATGGAGGTTTTGAAAGAGAGGCTGGATAGCCACCTGTCAGGAGTTCTTTGGCCTTATGCTTCTGCATTGCAGAGGATTGAACTTGATGATCCTTGGTGTAGTGGTTAAGAGCAGGTGCATTCTAATCTGGAGGAACTGGGTTTGATTCCAGCTCTGCCGCTTGAGCTGTGGAGGCTTATTTGGGGAATTTAGATTAGCCTGTACACTTCCAACACATGCCAGCTGGGTGACTTTGGGCTAGTCACAGTTCTTCGGAGCTCTCTCTGCCCCACCCACCTCGCAGGGTGTTTGTGATGAGGCGGGAAGGGAAAGGAGATTGTAAGCCCCTTCTAGTCTCCTACAGGAGAGAAAGGGGGGGGTTAAATCCAACTCTTCTTCTCTTCCAACTCTATGACTTCTATGAATACAACTCAGAACTCATCAGGAGCAGGGGTCAGGGGTCAGGTTCATAGCAGCCCCTTTTAAGCAGCCCCTTCCTCCCACCAAGAAGGGAAGTCATCTTCAGGAAAGGAGCTTTTGCAGAGGGTGAGCAGAGTTTGCCTCCTTGCAGATCTCGGTAGCGGGAGCACAGCTGGCTTTCTTGCCGCCCTGGATGTTGCTGGGCTGTCTGCTTCTTTCCAGCACACGAAGCTATTACATTATAGCAGAAGAGGAACTCCAAGCCACAAATAACATTGCGTTCGTCGGCTTCCCTGAAGACCGGCTATTAAATGCGAGCGGCTTCGGTTCACTGACTGCCGGTCTGTTAAGTATTTGGCGTATTAAGTCCAAAGGAAACTATTCCCTGGATTACGCATCTGTGATGCCTACTCCAAGGCAGTACAAAAGTGCACTTCCTAATAAATGTGAGCTCCCAAAGGCACCTGGTGGGCCACTGCGAGTAGCAGAGAGCTGGACTAGATGGACTCTGGTCTGATCCAGCTGGCTTGTTCTTATGTTCTTAAAGTCGATGGGATTAAGAAGAGTTTGGATTTATACCCCGCTTTTCTTTCCTGTAAGGAGTCACAAGGCGACTTACAAAGTCCTTTTCCTTCCTCTCCCCACCCCCCACAACAGACAGCTTTGCGTGGCAGAGAGAGTTTGGAGAGAACTGTGACTAACTGAAGGTCACCCAGCAGGCTTCATGTGCAGGAGGGGGGAAACAAATCCATCTCTCCTGATAAAAGTTCACCACTCGTGTGGAGCAGGAGTTGAGAATTGAACCTAGTTCTCCAGGTTAGAGTCCACGCTCTTAACCATTATATTATGCTGCCTCTCGATGCGGTGGATAAGGGCCACGAAATTTCTGCACATGCTTTAACCATCCGCTAAGGTGTCTGAGGATCCAGCGCTTCTCTGCCCATCTAAGCGAAGATGTTCCCAGTGACACGAAAGGGCAGAAAAACAGCTTTGTTCGTCATACTGTTCTTTGCTGCAGACTGATCTAGAGCAGGGGTAGGGAACCTGCGGCTCGAGAGCCGCATGCGGCTCTTCTGCCCTTGCACTGCGGCTCCACGAGCCGAGCCGCCGGCCCCATCCTTGCCTGCCCTGCAGGCAGCAGGGCGGGCGCACCAACTGCCCGCAATCGGCTGGGCCGCACAGCGGGCTTCCCCTCTCGGCCGCCCCGTTGGAGCGGGGCGGGCGCTTTCCCAGTGACCGGCGAGGCCGAGCCGCTGGCTTCATCCTTGCCCACCCTGCAGGCAGCACGGTGGGCGCATCCATGCGCTTCTCAGAATGTGCGGAGTAAAAGGTTAAAAAACCCCCAATATATACAGTGTTATCTTTATTTTAAATGTCAAAAATTATTTGCGGCTCCAAGTGTTTTCTTTTCCCGTGGAAAACGGGTCCAAATGGCTCTTTGAGTGTTAAAGGTTCCCTACCCCTGATCTAGAGGAATTGGTAACCCAGTTCAGTCGTCCTCTGGCCTGAATAGTTCAGCATGCTGTCCTGGTGTTTTCGAGGCAGGTATATTTCTCTCGATTCCCCAGGTGAAGTTGTCGGGATGGCATATTCATGGAGAGCTTTTTGTGACACATGTAAAATCAACATTAGGTCACTCCTTGGTTAAAAATGTTCCTCTGTGGCTCGTTGCTCTCCCGCTCCTAGCTCTTTTGATCTGCTGCCCCAGATTCCAGCCTTAACACCAGTGAGATCATAACTCTGGCTAACATTCTTCCTGTCACATGGCTCTGATGTCACAGGGGGTGGAGCCAGGACTCTGTAGTATAGCACTTGGTTTCCGTGTAGAAGAAGAGTTTGGATTTATATCCCCCCTTTAGGAGACTCGAAGGGGCTGACGATCTCCTTGCCCTTCCCCCCTCAGAACAAACGCCCTGTGAGGTGGGTGGGGCTGAGAGAGCTCGAGAAGCTGTGACTAGCCCAAGGTCACCCAGCTGGCGTGTGTTGGGAGGCAGGTGGGGCTGAGAGAGCTTCGGGAGTGAGTTCTTGGTGAGTTCCGCAGGGCCTGTAAGACCGAGTTGTTCCACTGGGTTTTTGGAGGGGCCGGCCGCTGATTGGTGCGCCCCTTCCTGTCCTGCTTATATCCTGGGACTTTTAACATCTCTGCAACCCACAGTTCCTCCCCCTCTTTGGGGAGGGGTTTTTACTGAAAATTTTAATGTCGGACGCCAGGAAGTTTGTATGTATTGTTGTATTTATTGGTGTTTAGTGATTTTATGGCTCATGGAGCCTATTATTTATTTATCATCTTATCTTATTTTGTGCTCTACTTGTGTGCTGTTTATTTTGTTGCTCACTGCCCAGAGCTTTTCGGGGAAGGGCGGTATACAAATATGAACAATAAACAAACAAACAAACATATTTTTTTCTCTCCTGTAAGGAGACTCAAGGCGGCTTACAAGCTCCTTTTCCTTCCTCTCCCCACAGCACACCCCTTTTGGGAGGCTGGTGGGGCTGACAGAGTTTGGAGAGAACTGTGACAAGCCCAAGGTCAGGCTTCATGTGGAGGAGCAGGGAAAACAAATCCAGTTCACCAGATAAGAAGAAGAAGAGGAGGGGGAGGAGGAGGAGGAGGAGGAGGAGGAGTTTGGATTTATATCCCCCCTTTCTCTCCTGCCTGAGACTCAAAGGGGCTTACAATCTCCTTGCCCTTCCCCCCTCACAACAAACACCCTGTGAGGTAGGGGCTGAGAGAGCTCCGAGAAGCTGTGACTAGCCCAAGGTCACCCAGCTGGCGCGTGTGGGAGTCCCCAGGCTAATCTGAATTCCCCAGATAAGCCTCCACAGCTCAGGCGGCAGAGCTGGGAATCAAACCTGGTTCCTCCAGATTAGATACACGAGCTCTTAACCTCCTACGCGACTGCTGCTACAGGAGAGAAAGGTAGGGTATAAATCCAAACCCTTCTTCTTCAGTGTCTCTTGTCTTAAAAACCTTGTCTGCCGCTCGTGTGAAGGAGTGGGGGATCAGACCCGGTTCTCCAGATTAGAGTCCACCTACTCTTAACTGCCACGTCATGCCGGCTCTCAGGCTGAAGGTCTGATTTGGGAGCTTATTTGCATTGCTGACCCCTTGCTTGGCTTTCCACAGGCATCGGAAGGATAGCTGCTACATCATTAGGAAACCTGACCAACCACACTTCAGAAGACTTGCCCCTCCCTCCCGGCTGGTCAGTGGACTGGACGCTCAGAGGAAGGAAATACTACATTGACCACAACACGAACACCACCCACTGGAGCCACCCGCTTGAGCGCGAGGGGCTGCCTCCGGGGTGGGAGCGGGTGGAGTCGGCCGAGTTCGGAGTCCACTACGTCGACCACATTAATAAGAGGGCGCAGTACAAACACCCGTGTGCTCCCAGGTAGGTTGTGCGCGTGTGTGTGTGCGTGTGTGGCAAGCCACACATTGGTTCTCTGTTTTGTTTCTGGAGGGACCGGATTGGTTTCTGACAAACAGAAAGACGCTATTGCGAATTGTCAGCGTTTCCTCAGGAGGAAAGGCAGAATGCTGTTGAAATGTTTCCTCTGTGCTGCTGCTACAGCAGAAGGGCGTACAGCTATTCTCAGACTGAGTCCTCAATTTTCTGCAACTCTTCACAGGAGGCACAGTCCTAGACTGGCCGATGTGAAGACACGTCTTGTGCCAGTGCGGCAGGCTGTTCCCTTATTCTGCAGAACCCGCTGCCTGCCATGTATGCAGATGCATTGACTTTACTTATACCAGTGATGGCGAACCTTTTCAAGACCGAGTGCCCAAACTGCAACCCAAAACCCACTTATTTATCGCAAAGTGCCAACATGGCAATTTAACCTGAATACCGAGGTTACTCGGGAGTAAGCTTGGTGGTAGTCGGTGGCTTTGCTTTGAAGCAACTGTGCAACTCTTCCAATGGGTGAATCACGACCCCAGGAGGGTTTACTCAGAAGCAAGCCCCATTGCCAGCAACCGAGCTTACTCCCAGGTAAAGGATCACGCTTTAGTTCTTCCCATGAAAATCAGTGGGGTTTAATAGCGCTTACCAAGGTTACCTACACTGCTTCCCCAAAACTAGGTCTTAGGTTTAATGCTAATAATCTCCCTGAAATGATTACACTATTATCACATGACGAACTCTGTGCACGCGTGCCCACAGAGAGGGCTCTGAGTGCCACCTCTGGCACCCGTGCCATAGGTTCGCCACCACTGACTTATACCCTGCTTTTCTCCCCAGTGAGACTCAAAGTAGCTTACAATATTCTCCCCTGCTTCAGTTTATCCCCACCGCTCCTGTAAGCTAAGTTAGCCTGAGCACGTGTGACCAGGCTAAGGTCATCTGGCAAGCTTTTTTGGTAGACTGGCTGTTGTGGATTTTCCAGGGTGTGGTCTGGTGGTTTTTACTCCTAACATTTTGCCCGCCAGCTATGGACGGCTTCTTTGGAGCATGGCGTGGTGAGATGTGTTTCTCTCCCTGGCACGGTTCGAAAACTACCAGACCATGGACACACAGTTTGGAAAATGCACCGTAACCAGTTGATTCCAACAGGAAAGCCTTTGACGATACCTTCTGTGGCAGAGTTTGAACCCTTGTCTGCCAGATCCTAGTCCAGCACTCTTAACTGCTGCACCACACTGGCTGAGACCCCACGACACCATTCAGGCCTCCCTGACACCTTTAATGTGCACGCAGGACATCTTTCCATTGAAGGGCAGGTTGACAGCTGTTAGGACAGTGGTGGCGAACCTATGGCACGGGTGCCAGAGGTGGCGCTCAGAGCCCTCTCTGTGGGCACGTATGCACAGAGTTCGTCATGTGATAATAGTGTAATCATTTCAGGGAGATTATTAGCATTAAACCTAAGACCTAGTTTTGGGGAAGCAGTGTAGGCAATCCTGGTAAGCGCTATTAAACCCCACTGATTTTCATGGAAAGAACTAAAGCATGATCCTTTACCTGGGAGTAAGCTCGGTTGCTGGCAATGGGGCTTGCTTCTGAGGAAAACCCTCCTAGAATTAAATTGATTCACCTGCTATAAACATTGCACTGGTTATTTCAAAGCAAAGCCACCGACTACCACCCAGCTTACTCCTGAGTAATGCGCGCCTTGGAGCCAACCATTTTTTTCTATACTAAAACCTCGGTATTCAGGTTAAATTGCCATGTTGGCACTTTGCGATAAATAAGTGGGTTTTGGGTTGCAGTTTGGGCACTCGGTCTCGAAAAGGTTCGCCATCCCTGTGTTAGGAGCTTCCTTGCTTTAGTGACTATTAGCGGACGTCAGGCGCTTCCATCAAGTCACAGCTGAGTCACAAGGTTTTTAAGGCAAGAGACATTGAAGAAGAAGGGTTTGGATTTATACCCCACCTTTCTCTCTTCCTGTAAGGGGAACTCCGAGGTGGCCCTACAAGCTCCTTTCCCTTCCTCTCCCCACAACAGACACGCCTTGAGGCCGGTGGCTCTGAAAGAGATCTAGAGAGAACGCTGACAGGCCCAAGATTACCCAGCAGGAATGTAGGAGTGTGGAAACCCATCTGGACACACGCACTCAGGTGGAGGAATCGGCCGGTTCTCCAGATTACAACCCACTGCTCTTAACCACTACACAATTTTTGGCGTGGGAGATCTAGCTTAATGTCACTGAAAGCCAACAAGCATTTTTCTTGCTACTAAGAATCTGCCTGTGGTGTAGGGAGGTTAAGAGTTCATGTATCCCTGTCACACTCCCACACACGCCAGGCTGGGGTGGGCCTTGGGCTGAGTCACAGCTACTCGAGAGCTCTCTCAGCCCCACCTACCTCTGAGATTGTGTGTTGTGAGGGGGGAGAGATAAAGGAAGGTGTCTCAACCCCAAGTCTCCTGCAGGAGAGAAAGGGGGGATATAAATCCAAACTCTTCTTCTTCTTTCCCCACAAACTCTCTGGGGTACTGAGCAGGCACGAGGAACAAAAGGGACATCATTGAGGGTTTCCCATCTACTCCCACTGACTTCTGTGGATCCCCTTTGGGCATGTCAGATGTCTTCCCCTCTTCCGATGATAGCTTCACCAGATTGTGCCAGGGATTTGCAGATTTTATTTGCTCTCACAACTGTCTTGATTGTGGTTGGGGGTGGGGGGAACTGGTGTCTTGTCCCAAAACCAGCACCTTTTGGGGGGGTTCGGGAGAGGTCCATGTTCTGGTCAGGGACTTCCATTTCAAAAGCTTGGAGTTCCTGGAACTCTCTAGCCATAGAAAGGGGACAGCCCGATTTAAAATGTCAATGAAACTGAATGAGAAAACAACCCCAGTCCCCAGCTACTCGAATGGCCAGAGTTACTGAAATCGCTCCCATTGACTCGTTTGGTGGAAATCTTGGGGTGCTTTTAAAGGAATTGCAGATGCTAAAACTTCACCCAGAGCACTGAAAAGGACATCCCAGTCTTTCAAAGGCTGTGCAGGATCTTATTGGGTGTCTTTCACGTAGGGTTGCCAGCATCCAGGCAGGACCTGGAGATCTCCCAGAAGTAGAACTCAACTCCAGACATCAAAGACCAATTCCCTTGGAGACCATAGCGGCTTTGGAGGGGCGGGTTCTATGACATCACATCCTTGCTGTGCTCCCTCCTCCTCTCCTCAAACTCCTCTCTCCCCTGGCTCTGCTCTCCAGGCATTTCCCAAACCCAGAGCTGGCAATTCTGCTTGCCAAGATTATGGGATGTTCTTTAGCAGAGCAACTGCCTTGCTGGAAACATGCTGCTCTCCATCCGATTGGCTAACAAAAATGCCTTTGGTACAAGCTGGCAAATGTTTAAGAGGGCAGGGAATTACTGGCTTCAGAGAAAAAGACTGCCTGATAGGTGAGGTCTAAATCAGTCCCCACGGTCACTTCTTCCAATTATAAGAAGAAAGAGAGTTTGGATTTATATCCCCCCACTCTCCTGCAGGAGACTCAAAGGGGCTTACAATCTCCTCGCCCTTTCTCCCTCACAATGGGCACCCTGAGAGGTGGGGTGGGGCTGAGAGAACTCATGAGAAGCTGTGACCAGCCCAAGGTCACCCCAGCTGGCGTGAGTTGGGAGGTCACTGAGCTAATCAGAATTCCCCAGATAAGCCTCCTGAGCTCAGGCGGCTGAGCTGGGAATCAAACCCAGTTCCTCCAGGAGATTAAGACCTCCTGAGCTCTTAACCTCCTAACAGTGCTGCTCACCATGACAATTCCTGTACCCTCAACCCAGCTATCTGCCTACTTAATCACCATGTGCTGCCTGTCTTGTCCCCTAAGAGCCTGTCAGCTTCCATATTTGGAGGTGTTTGTTGCCAACCGAGCGCTGTACTAACCAGCTCTGCTCTTGACCTGCACAGCGTTCCCCGTTACGACCAGCCGCCTCCTGTATCGTATCAGCCTCAACAAGGTGAGAGAAGCCAGCCAATCCTCGTGCCGGCCAATCCGTACCACACAGCAGAGATTCCGGACTGGCTGCAGGTCTACGCCAGGGCCCCTGTCAAGTGAGCATCTCTTTCCTGCTGACATGACTTAGCTTGTCTCTGAACTTGTAAGTGGCATGCTTGCAGCAGAACGTGGCTTATTGGCCGTGAATTTGTTTTCATAGAGTAGCCGTGCTGGTCACCTTTAGCTGAGCAACTCAAATTCAGATCCAGCAGTATCCTAGGAGGCCGGCCAGAATTTTCCAGAGGCGTGAGGTTTAGGAGTGTCAGGTGAATTAGATCTGACATCAAATGGGGCTCTGTGAACCTGAATTGTGACTTCCTGTTGCCTTTGTACTTTGTAATATACAGTACCCTGTTTCCCTGAATATAGGGCATCCCCTAAAAATAAGACATAGTAGAGGTTTTGCTGAAATTCTTGAAATATAAGGAATCCCCCGAAAGTAAGGCGTGCCAAAGTTTTTGTTTGGAAGCATGCCCGACAGACAAGGAGCAGAAAAATAAGACATCCCCTGAAAATAAGTCATGGTGCATCTTTAGGAGCTTTAAATATTAATATAAGACACTGTCTTATAATACCGAGCTTCTGGAAGTGTAGGGAGTTGACTCAGTGGGGTTGATAGCCCATCCTGTCAGCAGAGCTTGAACCAGATCGTCAGTTCCTGGCCCACTGTAATGCTTTGCTTTGATATTTTTTTTTTGGGAGACCCGAAAGGAAGGGGGGGCCTTTGAGGCATTAAAAGAGATGCTAGCACTGTGAAGAGCCAGTGTTTTAGAACTGAAAACTGCTACAGAACCCATATCCCAAACAAATAAAAAAAACTTCTGACTGCAATCACTGGGTCTAGCATTGGAATTGAATCCAGGGGCATGACATTAAATTCTGGCAAAGAACACTTTTGACTCTCAAAAGCTCACACCCTGAAAATCTAGTTGGTCTCTGAAGAGGCAACCAGATCTATTGGACAGGGAACTGAGAACTGGTGAACCTGGGAAGATCTTGAAGGTGTTTTCAAAGGCCCCTTCCGCTGCATAAAATAATGGATTTTCAAGCCACTTTCTAGCCTGTTTGCAAGTGGATTTTGCTATGCTGCACAGCTTCCAAAGATCACTGAAAGCAGTTTGAAAGTGCGATGTCTACGTAATGTGCGGAATGAGCTCAGAGAGTCAGGCCTCAGGCTATAATTGCAAAGTATCTTAAAAGGTAAAATTTCTTAAAAGGTGGCAGTTGAAGAAGGTTTTATTTAGAACCATGGCAGATGTTGAATTACAGTTTAAATTTTTTTTAAATAACTAAATCAGAAATTCTGTGCCAATAAAGGCTTGCTTCAAAAAAAAATTTAAGTAATTTGAGTCTTGGGCACCACTGGAAGAATGATCAATGGGGGCAGCAGTAGGGAAGGATTTGGTAGCTAGTTTTAATTTAAAAAACACCTGTTCAGCACTTATTCTTCCTTATGGAGTTCGAGGCAGCTTAAAAACTGAGATGAGCCTCATAGGATAAAATACATTAAAAAAATAAAGTATCAGCATTTAAATATAACTACTCAGAACTGCTACTGATCTTCAATATTAAATGCAGTCCCAAAGAAAAGCATCTTCAACTCCCTCACAAAGATCCAAAGTGAGGGGGCCAGACACACCTCCCTGGGGAAGTTGTCCTATGATTTTGGGGCTCTTACAGAAAGAGCCTTTTCTTTTGTGCCACCTACAATGAGCTTCTTTTGCTTGGTGGGGCAGCCAGGAGGGTCTCTCTCTGTAGTCTTAGTTCCCCAGCAGGAATCTGTGCTACAAACCACCTTCCACTCCATAAAGAAGAAGGGTGGCGTATAAAATGTTGTAAATAAATGAATTTTGAACATAAGGTTCGGTTGGCTGGTTGTCCTCAAGGCCTTATGTCTCTTGCACAAGCCATTGTCCCAACAACAGAATAAAGAACAGAGCTGATAGTGTATTTTAGAAGAAGAAGAGTTTGGGTTTATATCCCCCCTTTCTCTCTTGTAAGGAGACTCAAAGGGGCTTACAATCTCCTTTACTTTCCCCCCCCCCAACAACAAACACCCTGTGAGGTAGTTGAGCTGAGAGAGCTCCCGAAGGAGTTGTGACTAGCCCAAGGTCACTCTAGCCTGGCATAAATGCTGGAGTGCACAAGCTAATCTGGTTCCCCAGATAAGCCTCCACAGCTCAAGCGGCTGAGCAGAAAATCAAACCAGGTTCTCCAGATTAGAGTGCACCTGCTCTTAACCACTACACCACACTGGCTTTAGCACCCTCGGAACACCAGGGCTGTTCCATGGCCTCCTTGACAGAGGCTGTCCTTTATCCTCCTCTGTCAATGAGCTCAGCCCATGAATACTTTCCCCGCTGCTTCTCGTCACAGGTACATTCACATCTTGGAAGTGGGAGCTCTTCAAAACTCGCTGACCTGGACACCTACCAGGGCATGCTGAAGCTGCTATTCATGAAGGAACTAGGTGGATCGTGAAGCTGTCTGAGGCGATACCGCTAATTCCTCTCGGAACTCAGAGCGGGAAAACAGGAAGCAGCGGTAATGTAACCAGCTAACCAGAACTTCTGAACTGGGTCCCAGCTGCCGGGCCCTCGGGGAGATTTGGCACCAAAGATGGTGGCGAAGAAGCCCTTCGGTCGAAGTGGGCCGCTCTTTTACAGTTCCCGCACCTTTACAGCCATTGTCATCCGTTTATTGAATACAAAAGAGGTTTGTTAATATTGTATAACAAAGTTAGTTTCTTATTTCCAGTGGGAGTGCGGAAGAAGGGGGGGGACCCCACTTTTTAAAGAAGAACGGGCATCTTTCTAGCAACCAATTGTAAGATAAACACAGAATCTATTTTTCATACTATGCCACGTTGTAAGGAATATCCTGAATGTAGACGCTTGTCTTTAGGCGCTCCCAACTCCTAAATATTGTTTGACTGGTTTCCCTACCACTCCTCCATCAAGGGGGACAAGAGACTGTTCTTGCATTGCAGAAGAAGAGCTGTAGCATTTACCATTTTTTTAAAAACAAGGTTTTTCTGCTGCACCGAAGCACTTCAAAAGCGGTTGCCTTTTTTTTCTTATGCGGTTTGTCGCTCGTCTACCCAGGTCAGAGATGACGCTGTCCGGACAAGTGAAAACCATCTGTTGCCTTCTAGCACTTTGCTGCCATGATCCGCGAGATTGAGCGCCCAGTCGGGGGAACTCAATTGAGCCCGCGTTGGAAGACTGAATCCGCCTGAGCCGGTAAGGGGAGGGGAAAGGCCTTCAAACGCCTCAAGGATGATGTGGCAAGCATTTGCTTTTTTGCAAAAGCATCCTAGAGCGCCGCGGTGCTGTGTCTAAGAGACTTGGCAGACCTTGGCCGGTGAATAGCAACTAGCATCTTGTTTCATGGTTGTCTGTAGTATAGGGCCACAACACTCACACCATCTGTATCAACTACAGCAAGTGAATAAACTTCGAGTTCTGTTTAAGAAATGCAAAAGCATTGACTGGCGGCATTACCGGAATAGATATATGAATTTTGTCCTTCCCACTGAACAACACCAAAACAACATTTTTTTAAAAAACCTGCACTATGATCAGAAGCCACCCCCACTTTCTAAAAACATGGGCCAGAAAATGTTGGTGGAGGTAGATGTGAAGGTGCCTATGGGTACCATGTCGGGGGGCCCTGGGTTAGAGTGATAGACGGAGTCTAAGGTAAGCCTGAGTGTGACTTGAATTGGTCAATGGTTATTCCCTCAGAATTTTGTAGGGAAGGAAGGAAGGGAGAAAGAAAGAGAGAGAGAGAGAGAGAGAGAGAGAGAGAGAAAGAGAAAAAAGAGAGAGAGAAAGAAAAAAAGAAAGAAAGAAAAAAGAAAGAAAGAAAGAAAAAGAATGAATGAAAGAGAAAGAAAAATAAAGAAAGAGAAAGAAAAAAGAAGGAAGGAAGGAAGGAAGGAAGGAAGGAAGGAAGGAAGGAAGGAAGGAAGGAAGGAAGGAA
>NC_059426.1:178574062-178595877 GCF_021028975.2 Sphaerodactylus townsendi
ATCCTTCCTTCCTTCCTTCCTTCCTTCCTTCCTTCCTTCCTTCCTTCCTTCTTTTTTCTTTCTCTTTCTCTTTCTTTATTTTTCTTTCTCTTTCATTCATTCTTTTTCTTTCTTTCTTTCTTTTTTCTTTCTTTCTTTTTTTCTTTCTCTCTCTCTTTTTTCTCTTTCTCTCTCTCTCTCTCTCTCTCTCTCTCTCTCTCTCTCTCTCTCTCTCTCTTTCTTTCTCCCTTCCTTCCTTCCCTACAAAATTCTGAGGGAATAACTGACCCAAGTTCACTCAGGCTTACCTTAGACTCCGTCTATCACTCTAACCCAGGGCCCCCCGACATGGTACCCATAGGCACCTTCACATCTACCTCCACCAACATTTTCTGGCCCATGTTTTTAGAAAGTGGGGGTGGCTTCTGATTGGCTATGCAGGTTTTTTAAAAAAATGTTGTTTTGGTGTTGTTCAGTGGGGGACAAAATTCAAGGAGATTCATTCCGGCAACGTCACAGTCACGCTTGCATTTAAACAAACTCGAAGTTTATTCACTTGCTGTAGTTGACAGGACAGGAGTGTTGCATTCTATACTACAGACAACCATGAAACAAGATGCTAGTTGTGTTTATTCACTCGACAAGGTCTGCCAAGTCTCAGACACAAAGACCGCTGCGCTCTAGGATGCTTTTGTAAAAAAATAAATGCTTGCTACATCATCCTTGATATGTTTGAAGGCCTTTCCCCTCCCCACGGGCCTGCGGATTCAGTCTTCCAACGTGGCCCAATTGAGTTCCCCCGACTGGGCGCTCAATCTCGTGATCTGCAGCAAAGTGCTAGAAGGCAACAGATGGTTTTCACTTGTCCGGACAGCGTCATCTCTGACCTGGGTAGACGAGCGACAAACCGCATAAGAAAAAAAAGGCAACCGCTTTTGAAGTGCTTCGGTGCAGCAGAAAAACCTTGTTTTTAAAAAAATGGTAAATGCTACAGCTTCTCTGCAATGCAAGAACAGTCTCTTGTCCCCCTTGACAGGGAGGAGTGGTAGGGAAACCAGTCAAACACACAGAGCTGGGAGCGCCTAAAGACAAGCGTCTACATTCAGGATATTCCTTACAACGTGGCATAGTATGAAAAATAGATTCTGTGTTTATCTTACAATTGGTTGCTAGAAAGATGCCCGTTCTTCTTTAAAAAGTGGGGTCCCCCCCCTTCTTCCGCACTCCCACTGGAAATAAGAAACTAACTTTGTTATACAATATTAACAAACCTCTTTTGTATTCAATAAACATGATAATTACAAAAGGTGCGGGAACGAAAAGAGCGGCCCACTTCGACCGAAGGGCTTCTTCGCCACCATCTTTGGTGCCAAATCTCCCCGAGGGCCCGGCAGCTGGGACCCAGTTCAGAAGTTCTTGCTGTGCTGCTGAGCGTACCACTGCTGCCTCTGCTTCCGGCTCTCCAGCTCCGAGAGGAGGGCCTGGCGGTACGCTTCGTACAGCTTCACGATCCGTTCCAGTTCCTTCATGAACAGCAGCTTCAGCATGCCCTGGTAGGTGTCCAGGTCAGCCAGCTGGAAGAGCTCCCACTTCAAGATGTGGTCATACCTGTGACGAGAAGCAGCGGGGAAAGTATTCATGGGCTGAGCTCATTGGATGAGGAGGACAAAGGACAGCCCTGTCGCTGAGCACATGGAACAGCCCTGGTGTTCCGAGGGTGCTAAAGCCAGCGTGGTGTAGTGGTTAAGAGCAGGTGCACTCTAATCTGGAGAACCGGGTTTGATTCCCTGCTCTGCCGCTTGAGCTGTGGAGGCTTATCTGGGGAACCAGATTGGCTTGTGCACTCCAGCACATGCCAGCTGAGTGACCTTGGGCTAGTCACAACTCTTCGGAGCTCTCTCAGCCCCACCCACCTCACAGGGTGTTTGTTGTTGGGGGGGGGGGAGGGAAAGGAGATTGTAAGCCCCTTTGAGTCTCCTTACAAGAGAGAAAGGGGGGATATAAACCCAAACTCTTCTTCTTCTAAAATACACTATCAGCTCTGTTCTTTATTCTGTTGTTGGGACAATGGCTTGTGCAAGAGACATAAGGCCTTGAGGACAACCAGCCAACCGAACCTTATGTTCAAAATTCATTTATTTACAACATTTATTAGCCACCTTTCTTCTTTATGGAGTGGAAGGTGGTTTGTAGTACAGATTCCTGCTGGGGAACTAAGATCACAGAGAGAGACCCTCCTGGCTGCCCCACCAAGCAAAGAAGCTCATTTAGTGGTACAAAAGAAAAGGCCTTTTCAGTAATAGCCCCAAAATCATGAGACAACTTCCCCAGGGCGGTGTGCCTGGCCCCCTCACTTTTGATCTTTAGGAGGGAGCTGAAGACGGTTTTCTTTGGGACTGCATTTAATTAAGATCAGTAGCAGTTCTGAGTAGTTATTTTAAATGTTGATTTTACGTTTTTAATGTATTTTATCCTATGAGGCTCATCTCAGTTTTTAAGCTGCCTCGAACTCCATAAGGAAGAATGGCGGCGAATAGGTGTTTTAAATAAAACTAGCTACCAAATCCTTCCCACTGCTGCCCCATTGATCATTCCTTCAGTGGTGCCCCACATCAAATTACTTAAATTTTTTTTTGAAGCAAGCCTTTATTGGCATAGAATTTACTTACATTTAAAAAAATTTAAAATCACAATTCAAGACGGCTAGCGGTTCTAAATAAAACCTTCTTCAACTGCCACCTTTTAAGAAATTTTACCTTTTAAGATACTTTGCAATTATAGCTCCACTCTCTGGCTCATTCCGCACATGCAGAATAATGCACTTTCAAACTGCTTTCAGTGATCTTTGAAGCTGTGCAGCATAGCAAAATCCACTTGCAAACAGTTGTGAAAGTGGTTTGAAAACGCATTATTTTGCGTGTGCGGAAGGGGCCTTTGAAAACACTCAAGATCTTCCCAGGGAAAATCACCAGTTCTCAGTTCCCTGTCCAATAGATCTGGTTGCCTCTTCAGAGACCAACTAGATTTTCAGGGTGTGAGCTTTTGAGAGTCAAAAGTGTTCTTTGCCAGAATCTCGATGTCATGCCCTGGATCTGGACCAATGCGAGACTCAGTGATTGCAGTCAGAAGTTTTTTTTATTGTCAGACAGTTGCGTGGCCCTAGAAGAAGCCAGTTCTAAACACTGGCTCTTCTACTAGCACCCCTTTTAATGCCTCAAAGGCCCCCCCTTCCTTTCGTCCCCAAAAATATCAAAGCAAAGCATTACAAAACAGGAACGAGACGATCTTGCTCAAGCTCAAGCTGACAGGAAGGGCTATCAACCCCACTGAGCTAAATCTACATACCGTGTTTCCCCGAATATAAGACAGTGTCTTATATTAATATTTGCTCCTAAAGATGCACTATGACTTATTTTCAGGGGATGTCTTATTTTTCTGTGTTCTGTTCGTCGGGCATGCTTCCAAACAAAAACTTTGCTACGTCTTACTTTCGGGGGATGCCTTATATTTCGCACTTCAGCAAAACCTCTACTATGTCTTATTTTTAGGGGATGTCTTATATTCAGGGAAACAGGGTACTACAGGTTACAAAGTACAAAGGCAACAGGAAGCCGCAATTCAGGGGAACACAGAGCCCCATTTGATGTCAGACGCACCACCTGACACTCGAAACCTCACGCCCTGAAAATTCTGTCGGTCTCCGAGATACTGCTGGACTTGAATCTAGTTGTTCAGCTGCAGACGAGCACGGCTACTCTATGAAAACAAATTCACGGCCAATAAGCCACGTTCTGCTGCAAGCATGCCACTTACAAGTTCAGAGACAAGCTAAGTCATGTCAGCAGGAAAGAGATGCTCACTTGACAGGGGCCCTGGCGTAGACCTGCAGCCAGTCCGGAATCTCTGCTGTGTGGTACGGATTGGCCGGCACGAGGATTGGCTGGCTTCTCTCACCTTGTTGAGGCTGATACGATACAGGAGGCGGCTGGTCGTAACGGGGAACGCTGTGCAGGTCAAGAGCAGAGCTGGTTAGTACAGCGCTCGGTTGGCAACAAACACCTCCAAGGAGGAAGTGACAAGCTCTTAGGGATACACAGGCAGCTATTGGTGGTTAAGGAGGCAGACAGCTTGGCTGAGGGTACAGGAATGTCACAGGAGCAGCACTGGCGTAGGAGGTTAAGAGCTCGTATATCTAATCTGGAGGAACCGGGTTTGATTCCCAGCTCTGCCGCCTGAGCTGTGGAGGCTTATCTGGGGAATTCTGATTAGCCTGGGCACTCCCAACTCACGCCAGCTGGGTGACCTTGGGCTAGTCACAGCTTCTCAGAGCTCTCTCAGCCCCACCCACCTCACAGGGTGTTTGTTGTGAGGGGGAAAGGGCAAGGAGATTGTAAGCCCCTTTGAGTCTCCTGCAGGAGAGAAAGGGGGGATATAAATCCAAACTCTTCTTCTTCTTCTTATAATTAACAGTGACCGTGGACTGATTTAGACCTCACCACTAGGCAGCCCTTTCCCCAGCTCATACCCTGCCCCTTAACATTTGCCAGCTTGTACCAAAGGCATTTTTGTTAGCCAATCGGATGGAGAGCAGCATGTTTCCAGCAAGGCAGTTGCTCTGCTAAAGAACATCCCATAATCTTGGCAAGCAGAATTGCCAGCTCTGGGTTTGGGAAATGCCTGGAGAGCAGAGCCAGGGGAGAGAGGAGTTTGAGGAGAGGAGGAGGGAGCACAGCAAGGATGTGATGTCATAGAACCCGCCCCTCCAAAGCCGCTACGGTCTCCAAGGGAATTGGTCTTTGATGTCTGGAGTTGAGTTCTACTTC
The DNA here is from genome assembly GCF_021028975.2 of Sphaerodactylus townsendi. NCBI lineage: Eukaryota > Metazoa > Chordata > Lepidosauria > Squamata > Sphaerodactylidae > Sphaerodactylus > Sphaerodactylus townsendi. Next base: position 178,578,865 of record NC_059426.1, read on the forward strand.
TGGGAGATCTCCAGGTCCTGCCTGGATGCTGGCAACCCTACGTGAAAGACACCCAATAAGATCCTGCACAGCCTTTGAAAGACTGATGCCTCTTCGGTGCTCTGGGTGAGTTTTAGCATCGGCAATTCCTTAAAAAGCACCAAGATTCTACCAAACGATCAATGGGAGCCATTTCTTGCAACTGCCGTTCGACAGTCAGACTGGGGTTGTTTTCTCATTCAGTTTCATTGACATTTTAAATCGGGCTGTCCCCTTTCTATGGCTAGAGAGTTCCAGAACTCCAAGCGTGAATGGAAGTCCCTGACCAGAACATGGACCTCTCCCGAACCCCACCAAAAGGTGCTGGTTTTGGGACAAGACACCAGTTCCCCCCACCCCCAACCACAATCAAGACAGTTGTGAGAGCAAATAAAATCTGCAAATCCCTGGCACACCAGAAGACACGGGAAGAGGGGAAGACATCTGACATGCCCAAAGGGGATCCACAGAAGTCAGTGGGAGTAGATGGGAAACCCTCAATGATGTCCCTTTTGTTCCTCGTGCCTGCTCAGTACCCCAGAGAGTTTGTGGGGAAAGAAGAAGAAGAGTTTGGATTTATATCCCCCTTTCTCTCCTGCAGGAGACTCAAAGGGGCTGACAATCTCCTTTATCTCTCCCCCCTCACAACACACACCCTGTGAGGTAGGTGGGGCTGAGAGAGCTCCGAGAAGCTGTGACTAGCCCAAGGTCACCCAGCTGGCGTGTGTGGGAGTGTGCAGATTAGATACATGAACTCTTAACCTCCTACACCACAGGCAGATTCTTAGTAGCAAGAAAATGCTTGTTGGTTTTCAGTGACATTGGGTTAGATCTCCCACGCCAAAAATTGTGTAGTGGTTAAGAGCAGTGGGTTGTAATCTGGAGAACCGGGTTTGATTCCTCCACCTGAGTGGTGAACCAGATGGGTTTCCACACTCCTACATTCCTGCTGGGTGACCTTGGGCCTGTCACAGTTCTCTCAGAACTCTCTCAGCCCCACCTGCCTCACAAGGTGTCTGTTGTGGGGAGAGGAAGGGAAAGGAGCTTGTAGGCCACCTGGAGTCTCCTTACAGGAGAGAAAGGTGGGGTATAAATCCAAACCCTTCTTCTTCAATGTCTCTTGCCTTAAAAACCTTGTGACTCAGCTGTGACTTGATGGCACTTGACAACCACATAGTCACTAAAGCAAGGAAGCTCCTAACACAGGGATGGCGAACCTTTTCGAGACCGAGTGCCCAAACTGCAACCCAAAACCCACTTATTTATCGCAAAGTGCCAACATGGCAATTTAACCTGAATACCGAGGTTTTAGTATAGAAAAAAATGGTTGGCTCCAAGGCGCGCATTACTCAGGAGTAAGCTGGGTGGTAGTCGGTGGCTTTGCTTTGAAGCAACTGTGCAATGCTTCGAGCAGGTGAATCACGACCCTAGGAGGGCTTACTCAGAAGCAAGCCCCATTGCCAGCAACCGAGCTTACTCCCAGGTAAAGGATCATGCTTTAGTTCTTTCCATGAAAATCAGTGGGGTTTAATAGCGCTTACCAGGATTGCCTTTGGCACTGCTTCCCCAAAACTAGGGTCTTTAGGTTTAATGCTAATAATCTCCCCTGAAATGATTACACTATTATCACATGATTTAACTCTGTGCATATCGCTGCTCACAGAGAGGGCTCTGAGCGCACACCTCTGGCACCCGTGCCATAGGTTCTCGGCCACCACTGTCCTAACAGCTGTCAACCCTGCCCCTTCAATGGAAAGATGTCCCATGCGGCACACTTAAAGGTGTCAGGAGGCCTGAATGGTGTCGCGTAACTTCAGCCAGTGTGGTGCAGCAGTTAAGAGTGCTGGACTAGGGATCTGGCAGACAAGGGTTCAAACTCTGCCACAGAAGGCCGTATCACCGCTAAAGGCTTTCCTGTTGGAATCAACTGGTTACGGTGCATTTTCCAAACTGTGTGTCCATGGTCTGGTAGTTTTCTAACCGCGCCAGGAGAGAAACACATCTCACCACGCCATGCTTCCAAAGAAGCCGCCCCATAGCTGGCGGCAAAATGTGTTAGAGTAAAACCACCAGACCACACCCTGGAAAATCCACAACAGTTTCTCAGTCTACCAAAAAAAAAAAGCTTGCCAGGATGACCTTAGCCTGGTCACACGTGCTCAGGCTAATCTTTAGCTTACAGGATGCGGTGGGGATAAACTGAAGCAGGGGAGAATATTGTAAGCTACTTTGAGTCTCACTGGGGAGAAAAGCAGGGTATAAGTCAGTGGTGGCGTAACTCCATGGCACGGGTGCCAGAGGTGGCACTCTCAGAGCCCTCTCTGTGGGCACGCTGCAAGTCAGGAGTTCGCCCATGTGATAATAGTGTAATCATTTCTTCAGGAGATTATTAGCATTAAACCTAAGACCTAGTTTCTGGGGAAGCAGTGTAGGTAACCTTGGTAAGCGCTATTGCCAAACCCCACTGATTTTCTCATGGGAAGAACTAAAGCTGCGATCCTTCACCTGGGGAGTAAGCTCGGTTAAGCTGGCAATGGGCTTGCTTCTGAGTAAACCCTCCTGGGGTCGGATTCACCCATTGGAAGAGTTGCACAGTTAAGCTTCAAAGCAAAGCCACCGTGACTACCAATTAAGCTTACTCCCGAAAGTAAGTGTTCCTCGTATTCAGGTTAAATTCGCCATGTTGGCACTTTGGCGATAAATAAGTGGGTTTTGGGGTTGCAGTTTGGGCACTCTGTCTTGAAAAGGTTCGCCATCACTGGTATAAGTAAAGTCACGCATCTGCATACATGGCAGGCAGCTGGTCTCTGCAGAATAAGGGAACAGCCTGCCGCGACTGGCATTAAAGACGTGTACTTTCACATCGGCCAGTCTAGGACTGTGCCTCCCAGAAGAGTTGCAGAAAAAATTGAGGACTCAGTCTGAGAATAGCTGTACGCTCTTCTGCTGTAGCAGCAGCACAGAGGAAACATTTCAACAGCATTCTGCCTTCCCTCCTTGAGGAAACGCTGACAATTCGCTAAAAAAAAAATAGCTGCCTTTCTGTTTGGTCAGAAACCAACTTCAGTCCCTCCAGAAACAAAACAGAGAACCAATGTGTGGCTTGCCACACACGCGACACACACACGCGCAAGACAACCTACCTTGGGAGCACACGGTGTTTGTACTCGGGCGCTCTCTTTATTAATGTGGTCGACGAGTGGACTCGGAATCCTCGGCCGACTCCACCTCGCTTCCCCATTCCCCGGGAGGCAGCCCCTCGCGCCAAGCCGGTGGCTCCAGTGGGTGGTGTTCGTGGTTGGTGGTCAATGTAGTATTTCCTTCCTCTGAGCGTCCAGTCCACTGACCAGCCGTGGGAGTGGGAGGGGCAAGTCTTCTGAAGTGTGGTTGGTCAGGTTTCCTTAATGATGTAGCAGCTATCCTTCCGATGCCTGTGGAAAGCCGGGCAAGGGGTCAGCAATGCAAATAAGCTCCCAAATCAGACCTTCAGCCTGAGAGCCGGTGCATGACGCGGGCAGTTAAGAGTAGGTGGACTCTAATCTGAGAACCGGTTCTGATCCCCCCAGCAATTCTTCACACGAAGCCGCTTGTTTAGACAAGGTTTTTTAAGACAAGAGACACTGAAGAAGAAGGGTTTGGATTTATACTCCTACCTTTCTCTCCTGTAGCAGCAGTCGCCAGGAGGTTAAGAGCTCAGCGTATCTAATCTGGAGGAACCAGGTTTGGATTCCCAGCTCTGCCGCCTGAGCTGTGGAGGCTTATCTGGGGAATTCAGATTAGCCTGGGGACTCCTTACACGCCAGCCAGCTGGGTGACCTTGGGCTAAGAATCACAGCTTCTCGGAGCTCTCTCAGCCCCTACCTCACAGGGTGCTTTGTTGTGAGTGGGGGAAGGGCAAGGAGATTGTAAGCCCCTTTGAGCTCTCAGGCAGGAGAGAAAGGGGATATAAATCCAAACTCCTCCTCCTCCTCCTCCTCCTCCTCCCTCCTCTTCTTCTTCTTATCTGGTGAACTGGATTTGTTTTCCCTGCTCCCTCCACACATGAAGCCTGACCTTTGGGCTTGTCACAGTTCTCTCCAAACTTGTCAGCTCCCACCAGCCTCCCAAAAGGTGTGCTGTGGGAGAGAGGAAGGAAAAGGAGCTTGTAAGTCAGCCTTGAGTCTCCTCTTACAGGAGAGTAGTAAAAAAATATGTTTGTTTGTTTGTTTATTGTTCATATTTGTATACCGCTTCTTCCCTAAAAGCTCTTGGGCAGTGAGCAACAAAAATAAACAGCACAATGCAAGTAGAGCACAAAATAAGATAAGATGATAATGGAAATACATAGGCTCCATGAGCCATAAAATCACTTCAAACACCAATAAATACAACAATACATACAAACTTCCCAAGGCGTCCGACATTAAAATTTTCAGTAAAACCCCTCCCCAAAGAGGGGAGGAACTGTGGGTTGCAGAGATGTTAAAAGTCCCAGGATATAAGCAGGGACAGGAAGGGCGCACATTCAATCAGCTGTGTCGCCCTCCAAAACCCAGTGGAACAACTCGGTCTCACAGGCCTCAAGTGGAACTCACCAAGAACTCACTCCCGCGAGCTCCTCTCAGCCCCACCTGCCTCCCAACACACGCCAGCTGGGTGACCTTGGCTAGTCACAGCTTCGAAGCTTCCTCAGCCCCACCCACCTCACAGGGCGCTTGTTCTGGAGGGGGGAAGGGCAAGGAGATCGCCAGCCTCTTCGAAGTCTCCTAAAGGGGATATAAATCCAAACTCTTCTTTCTACACGGAAACCAAGTGCTATACTGACAGAGTCCTGGCTCCACCCCCTGTGACATCAGAGCCATGTGACAGGGAAGAATGTTAGCCAGAGTTATGATCTCACTGGTGTTAAGGCTGGAATCTGGGGCAGCAAATCAAAAGGAGCTAGGGAGCCGTGGAGAGCAACGAGCCACCAGAGGAACATTTTTAACCAAGGAGTGACCTAATGTTGATTTTACATGTCACAAAAGCTTCCATGAATATGCCATCCCCGGCTAACTTCACCTGGGGAATCGAGTGAGAAATATACCTTGCCTTGAAAAACACCAGGACAGCATGCTGAACTATTCAGCGCCAGAGGATCGCAATTGAACTGTTATTAATTCTTTCTAGATCAGGGGTAGGGAACTTGTTTTCTGATTAGGATCCACTAGGATCAGTTTTCCATAACCTTCTACTCAGCTCTGTCAGCATGGCCAATTGCTGCCATGCCTGTCAGCCGATGGCCAATTGGCTATGCTGGTAGGGGCGATGGGAAATTGTAGTTCCTGAACATCTGGAGAGCCGCGAGGTAATTCCTACCCTGCTCTAGATCAGTCTGCCAGCAAAGAACAGTATGATCTAACAAAGCTGTTTTTCTCGCCCTTCGTGTCACTGGGAACATCTTCGCTAGGATGGGCAGAGAAGCTTGATCCCTCAGACACCTTTTAGCGGATGGTTAAAGCATGTGCAGAAATTCTCGCGGCCCTTATCCACCGCAGACGACGAGGCAGCATAATATAATGGTTAAGAGCTGGACTCTAACCTGGAGAACTAGGTTCAATTCTCAACTCCTGCTCCACACGAGTGGTGAACTTTATCAGGAGAGTATGGATTTGTTTCCCCCCTCCTGCACATGAAGCCTGCGTTGGGTGACCTCTCAGTTAGTCACAGTTCTCTCCAAACTCTCTGCCAATGCTAAAGCCGTCTGTTGTGGGGGGTGGGGAGAGGAAGGAAAAGGACTTTGTAAGTCGCCTTGTGACTCCTTTACAGGAAAGAAAAGCGGGGTATAAATCCAAACCTTTCTTAATCCCATCGACTTTAAGAACATAAGAACAAGCCAGCTGGATCAGACCAGAGTCCATCTAGTCCAGCCTTCTGTTACCTCGTGAGTGGCCCACCAGGTGCCTCCCTTTGGGAGCTCACATTTATTAGGAAGTGCACTTTTTGTACTGCTCCTTTGGAGTAGGGTGCATCACAGATGCGTAATCCAGGGAATAGTTTCCTTTGGACTTAATACGCCAAATACTTAACAGACCGGCAGTCAGTGAACCGAAGCCGCTCGCATTTAATAGCCGGTCTTCAGGGAAGCCGACGAACGCAATGTTATTTGTGGCTTGGAGTTCCTCTTCTGCTATAATGTAATAGCCGTGTGTGCTGGAAAGAAGCAGACAGCTCCAGCAACATCCAGGGCGGCAAGAAAGCCAGCTGTGCTCCCGCTACTGAGATCTGCAAGTGAGGCAACCGTTGCTCACCCTCTGCAAAAAAGCTCCTTTCCTGAAGATGACTTCCCTTCTTGGTGGGAGGAAGGGGCTGCTTAAAAGGGGCTGCTATGAACCTGACCCCTGACCCCTGCTCCTGATGAGTTCTTGAGTTGTATTCATAGAAGTCATAGAGTTGGTAAAGAGAAGAAGAGCTGGATTTAACCCCCCCCTTTCTCTCCTGTGGTGGAGACTAGAAGGGGCTTACAATCTCCTTTTCCTTCCCCGGGCTCATCACAAAACACCCTGCGAGGTGGGTAAGGCAGAGAGAGCTCCGAAGAACTGTGATCAGCCCAAAGTCACCTAGCTGGCGCAGGTTGGAAGTGTACAGGCTAATCTAAATTCCCCAAATAAGCCTCCACAGCTCTCAAGCTGCAGAGCTGGAATCAAACCCAGTTCCTCCAGATTAGAATGCACCTGCTCTTAACCACTACAAGCACCAAGGATCATCAAGTTCAATCCTTCGTAATGTAGAAGCATATAGGCCAAAGAACTCCTTGACAGGTGGTATTATCCAGCCTCTCTTTCAAAAAACTCCATAGGAGACTTCGCCATTCTCCGAGGAAGGACACATTCAACCTATGTCCAGTGGATCTTTTGCCATCAATCATGTCACACTTGTGGGGTGTGGGGCTGCTTTGTACCATATGGTTTTATTAGGTATGTTTGAATGTATTCGCCAAGCTTTGGGGCCTGTGACAGTAGGAATGCTGGATGTAAATGTTGTAAAATAAATACAAATTAACTGGGCATTCTCTCTTCCCCACGTACGTGTGACTATTCATCCATGTAGAAACACGGAAACCTAATTTGCTCCAGGAAAATTCAGAGGCTGCAATTTTATCAACCCCCCGCCAGCATTCATTGCTGTCAGGGGCTGAAGTGAATTGCAGTCCATGAACATCTGGAGCACCATAGGTTGGCCATCCCCAATGTAGGTTCTGGGACTCCAGCAATCTACCGAGGTTGAAAAGAGACAACAGGATGTAATGTAACTAAGCAACATGTTCTTTTCCATTGGTGATAGTTTGCATGCAACTCTGTACATTAAATCACATTCCTTGAACAAACCATAAAGAAAGGCTCCGGCTATGAAATGTGCAGATATTTAATCTGCCGCCACACAAAGCAGCCGACGGGTCTCTGGAACTCAGCCTCCCTTCCAAAAAGCCGCCCAGTGCAACACATGAGTATTTCTGTCAAAATAGTTTCCCGCTTGAGGTCAGGAACCCCTGAAGTCTTGGACATTCCTGCCGGCAGATTTATGTTTTCCCTCGACCATCTGTAACAGACGACTAAGCATAACTCCACGGTAAAGTATTTCGCATGAAGTACACTAAAACGGTTAACGCTTCTTTTGCACGCCTACGTATTTGCGACATTGTGAACCCATCGCACTTTTTAGAAAAAGCGTAGGATTTTTATAATGTGCAGCAGGGCCCCACACTGCCGAAAGTGAACTCCCCATGTGCGCAACGCAAGACGATCTATCACACGTGAAACAGTGAAACCTGGAATGCTGTGACACCCAATATCCTCCTCACTCCTCAGACAAACATCTTCTCTATCTATTATCTATCCAGCCACTGACATTTTTCTCTTGACCTTCTCTCCTCTAAGAAGCAGTTCTCCTCCTCAGCACGGTGTCTTTTTGTGCCTTTCTAGAGAGCAAAAGCTTTTCCTCGGCTCTTCAAGCCAAGCACAAGATCTGACCACCTGTGGGTGGTAAAAATTATGACATTACTAAGCCAACAAAGCATGCCTCCTGCGTAGTTCTGTTCTCGAAACAATAGAGTTTGAAGGGACTTCCAGCATCATCTTGGTATACACACACCAAGTATAACCAAAGAAATTAACCACTATCTTCTCCCCCCCAACACACACACACACACATCCAGTGACTGCCAGCTCCACTTCCAGAGGAAGGGGAAAAACTCTGCAGGATTGTTCCCTTTCTCTTAAGAACATAAAGAACATAAGAACAAGCCAGCTGGATCAGACCAGAGTCCATCTAGTCCAGCTCTCTGCTACTCGCGAGTGGCCCACCAGGTGCCTTTGGGAGCTCACATGCAGGATGTGAAAGCAGTGGCCTTTCTGTTGCTGCTAAGCTGTTCTCGAGCACCTGGACTGTTATGGCATTTGGCAATCTCAGATCAAAGAGGATCAAGATAGGTAGTCATAAATCCCACTTCTCCCTCCATAAATCTGTCCAAGCTCCTTTTAAAGCTATCCAGGTTAGTGGACATCACCACCTCCTGTGGCAGCATATTCCAAAACACCAATCACACGTTGCGTGAAGAAGTGCTTCCTTTTATTGGGGTCCTAATTCTTCCCCCCAGCATTTTCAATGAATGCCCCCTGGTTCTAGTATTGGGAGAAAGGGAGGAAGGTTGATCTCTGTCAACATTTTCTACCCCATGCATAATTTTATAGACTTCAATCATAGCCCCCCCTCCTGCGACATCTCCTCTCCAACCTAAAGAGTCCCAAACGCTGCTCCAGACAACTGATGGAGATGCAAATATTGCCCCGCAGTTGCTCTTACCAGAGGGCAAAATGCACATCTCTGATAACAATCCTGCCGCCCACTATTTTGCCTCAGGATTTGCAGTGGACAGGGTAAGAGGCTCGTGGCTTTACATCTGAGCCATATCTCCCTTCCTCTTCAGACTGGGCTATGAAGATCGGACTCGCACAAGGCAACTCTGTACCATTGTGTGCATTATGTAAACAACAAGGTGCCACAGATACCAAAAAAATCCAAACCCTAACAGGTAAGTGATCTGGAACTGCAGATGTCCTAATATCAATCCCAACACTACTCGCCTGGAGTGTATCTTTCCTGATTCTGCGACATCCTTTGGAAGAGGTCATTGTTCTGTTCATAGTATCGAGCATCATCCGGATACAGGATCCCCCAGCCGGTGCCGCCTTCTGGACCATTGTAGAAAGGGTCAGAATAGTGAAGGGATCCAGTGTCTCCGCTTTTCTGGCGCATCAAGTTGGCCTCTCTGCCAGAAAAGGCTGGGGAGGGGAGTTGTATTCTCGCCAAGGACCTCGGCCCTGGCAAGTGAAGGAAGGCGCAGAGAGCCGGTTGCTTTTCCACCTCATGACCTCGTAAGGCGGCCTCTGCACTGGAGTCCCCAGGAAGCCTCCTGGTTCCGGGAAATCGCCTCCATCCCCACCAGCTGGGTAGAAAGGAAAGGCTTGGGTCTGGAAGTGAGGTCCCAGTGCGTCTTTGGAAATGGCTGGACCATGACGGATGAATGAAGGCACAAGATCTGCAACAAAGGACCCAAGTCAGAACAGGTACATGATCTAGGAAGCCACCCGACTACCCAGTTACCTTTTACCAGTCAATCTTAGTCCACCAAAGAATCCATTAATAGAAGAAGAGGAGGAGTAGGAGGAGTTTGGATTTATATTCCACCTTCCTTCCTCTGTAAGGAGACTCCAGGTGGAGTGAGGAATCAAACCCGGCTCTCCAGATTAGAATCCATCTGCTCTTAACCACTACACCACGCTGGCTAGGATTTTTCTACCCCAAAGGCTTGTCTCTTCAAGACCACTCCTCTCCCAATATTGCTCACAGAGGGGTCACTGCACATCCAGATGTAACTTTCTGGTGGACCCTGGTCCCCAGGACATTCTGGCTAGCTAATGAGCTGGACACACACCAGGGCACTACAGGACCCAAGAAGAAGAGTTTGGATTTATATCCCCCCCCCTTCTCTCTCCTGCAGGAGACCCAAAGGGGCTTATAATCTCCTTTTGCCCTTCCCCCCTCACAACAAACACCCTGAGAGGTAGGTGGGGCTGAGAGAGCTCCGAAGAACTGTGACCAGCCCAAGGTCACCCAGCTGCAGTGTGTGGGAGTGCACAGGCTAATCTGAATTCCCCAGATAAGCCACCACACATCAGGTGGCAGAGCTGGGAATCAAACCTCGTTCCTCCAGATTAGATAATAATGGTGCCTTTAACCTCCTACTACTGCTGCACGAAGCGCCTACCCAGTTCCACAAAGCCTGCAAAATAGAGGTATTCTTTAGTTATAGGTGCCAAACCCGCGGCCCTCCAAATGCAGTGGACTACAGTTCCCATTTCAGCTTCCCATTACACCCCCTGCCAGCAATGTGCTGGCAGGGGATGATGGGAACTGTAGTCTGTAGCATCTGGTGTGCCGTGAGTTTGGATTACCTATGTCTTTAGTTAGTGGTGGCGAACCTTTGGCACTCCAGATGTTATGGACTACATACTCCCATCAGCCCCTGCCAGCATGGCCAATTGGCCTTCTCAACAGAATTGTAGTCCATAAATATCTGGAGTGCCAAAGGTTCGCCACCACAGCTCCTAGGCCATCTTACTGACCTCCCAATTGTGTCCCCCCTCCCGCCTTGTCCCAATAGTTAAGGGCTGGTTAAGTAAAATGAGATGGGGATGATACATGTGTAGGGGTCATATTAGTCATCAATGCTGTTTCTAAAGTGCTTTAAAGTTTTAATTATGCTAATTTTTAAATAAAATGTTATTAAATTATGTTTGTAAATCGTTCTGAGGGCAACCCTGGCTAAGCAGGGCAGGGCATTAAATTTACACAAAAAATTTAAAATTGCATGACAGAAAGGACAAACGCACATAACTTTGAAAGAAACCTAATACTCAAAGTGCATCATAGCACAATCTCAAAAAAGAATTGGGAGACTAGCTAAGCTTTATCTCAGTTGTTCTCAACTCCAGGGTCGCGACCCCTTTAGGGGTCGAACGAATTTTCACAGGGGTCGCCAAAGGCTCTCTGCATCAGTGTTCTCCATCTGTAAAATGGATAAAATGCTAGGGTTGGGGGTCACCACAACATGAGGAACTGTATTAAAGGGTTGCGGCATTAGGAAGGTTGAGAACCACCCTCGCTTTATCTCAAGCAGCTTGGCTACATTTCACTTAGCACAATATCTTCTCACCAATCCCTGCAGCTACGCACACACACGCACACACACACACACACACACACACACACACACACCTCTTCATCTTCAAATACAGGAACCACCCAGGCCCAATCACTGAAGAGGACAGCCAGGACAGAAAGGCAAACCAGTCCCCTTCCACTGTTCTGAGTGACCCAGAGGCACTGACGATACACATTAAAGGAGCCATTAAGGAATACTTCAAGGATTACATGTGGGAAGTTTGTGGGATGGCCGAAAACGGAACGTATACTTTGATGTCTGCATAATCATAGTTTAGCAAAAATCCAGCTAGTTACAGCAAAAGGAAAGCTCAGTTTTTAAAGTCTCCCGGAAGTGTGCCCGTACACCGTAAAACCATCTAAAATTGCGGCAGCCGGAGATTGTACAATTGCATGAGGTTATCAGTCAGAGCGAAGAAGCCCCATTCCTCCAAGTCAAGAGTTAGTGTTTAAAACCGTCCAGATCATTTAATTGTTTAAAACCGTCCAGATCATCAGGGGTTATCTCTTCCAAGGCCAAGTCCGTAGCTGAACCAATCAACATCCCATGGAACGAATCACCAGCTGAAGTTAGAGCCCTGCAGGAACTAGCTCTGCTCCGCTGGCTTGTAAAACCGGGTTGTTCCACCGGTCCTTTCCCACCTAGTCAGTCGGATCAAATTGTACCATCATCTCCTCTCGGCCTCTGGAGGGGTGGGGGTGGGGGCAGGCGAGGGAACGTGTTTGAGATAATTTATTTAAGTCGCCATCTAGCTCAGTTGAATCTCTGGCTCACCAATTACTACACTGTCTCAGATTCAAGGAAATCAGATCCAAGTATGTGAATCTTACTCCTTTATATTTACCCCATCTCCCCGATTTAATTAGATTACACTACTTGTTGGACAATCCTGATCCTTCTCTCTGAATGATAGTGGCAGACTTTCTCCTGGAAATTACTAAACCTAACATTTATTTCCTGTATTGTATTTGCTTTTTAATCCGTTTTTTTATTATTGTTGTACTGTTGTCTATGCCAATAAAGGCTTGCTATTAAAAAAAAAAAGTCGCCATCTATTTTATTCCATTTTATGCTGTATTGCTATTTAATTGTATTGGAATTTTAGAATACAGGAAGGCGTTTTAATAGCTTTTCATGTTCTGTTTTATACAATGTTTGGTGTATTTTAACTTGTTGTGACCTTCCCCGAGCCCCCCAGGGAAAGGGCAGGATAAAAATGTTATAAAATAAATAAACATAAATAAATAAAATGGATGCCATCTTTGGGAAGGGAGAACTGGGTGTGAACTGGGTGTGAAAATCCTTGGGAAGGCCTGTTGCTACGGCCCAACCACTGGTTAAGGGAGTCATCTGCATGGGGGAATATCTTATTATCAGGTCTCTACGTTTGTTGACCGGAATTCCACAAAGAACCATCTTTATACTTTTATGCACCTTGATAATCCTGGAACTGAGTGGCTGAAGGGCTTCACGACAGCCCTGCATAGAAGGCCTGGGCTCACAGACATTCTGACAATGTTATACATTACCTTTTACTGAACAGTAAATATTGGCTATCGACTCCTTCCCCAGGAGCAAAGCTGGAATCTGGGCATGAGGCGAGAAGAGAAGAGGAGTTTGGATTTATACCCCACTTTTCTCTGCTTTTAAGGAATCTCAAAGGAGCTTACAATCACCTTCCCTTCCCCACAACAGACAACCTGTGAGGCAGGTGGGGCTGAGAGGGTTCAAAAAGAATGAGGACTGGTCCAAGAAAGCAGGCTTCATGTGTAGGAGAACAAACCTTGTTCACCAGATTAGAGTCTGCTCTCATATGGAGGAATGGGGAATCGAACTCCAGATTAGAGTCCACCGTTCATAACCACTACATGGAATCATACAGCTGGAAGAGACCACAATGGCCATCAAGTCCAACCCCCTGCAGAAACAGACAATCAAAGCATTCCTGACAGATGGCCATCCAGCCTGTTTAAAAAACTCCAAAGAAGGAGACTCCACTACACTGCGAGGAAGTGCATTCCACTGTCGAACAGCCAATACCGTCAGGAAGTTCCTCCTAATGTTTAGACGGAAGGTCTTTTCCTGCACCTTGAACCCATTACTCCGTGTCCTAGTCTTTGGAGCAGCAGAAAACAAGCCTGCTCCCCCTTCAACATGACATCCCTTCAAATATTTAAACACAGCTATCCTGTCACCCCTTAACCTTCTCTTTGCCAAACTAAACATCCCCGGCTTCCTAAATCTCTCCTCATAGGGCAGTGATGGCGAACCTTTTCGAGACCGAGTGCCCAAATTGCAACCCAAAACCCACTTATTTATCTCAAAGTGCCAACCCGGCAATTCAACCTGAATACTGAGGTTTTAGTTTAGAAAAAACGGTTGGCTCAGAGGCGTAAGCTTGGTGGCAGTCGGTGGCTTTGCTTTGAAGCAACCATGCAACTCTTCCAATGGGTGAATCACGACCCGAGGAGGGTTTACTCAGAAGCAAGCCCCATTGCCAGCAACCGAGCTTACTCCCAGGTAAAGGATCCCACTTTAGTTCTTTGCATGAAAATCAGTGGGGTTTAACAGTGCTTAGCAGGGTTACCTACACTGCTTCCCCAACACTAGGTCTTAGGTTTAATGCTAATAATCGAGCCCAACGGCCCAGGTCAGCCTAGATGTGTGTGTGTGGGGGGGGAGGGGGCTCTGCGCGTGCCCACAGAGAGGGCTCTGAGGGCCACCTCTGGCACCTGTGCCATAGGTTCGCCATCACTGTCATAGGGCATGGATTCCAGACCTTTTACCATTTTGATCACTCTCCTGTGGACCTGTTCCAGCTTATCAATATTCCAGCTTATCAATATTACGGTGCCCAGAACTGAACACAGTATTCCAGGTGAGGTCTGACCAATGCAGAATAGAGGAGTACTATTACGTCTCTTGATCTAGATACTATGCTCCTATTGATACAGTCCAGAATTGTATTGGCTTTCTTGGCTGTCGCATCACACTGCTGTCTCATGTTCAGATCCCTTCCACATGTCGTGTTGTCAAGCCAGGTGTCATCCATCCTATATCTGTGCATTTCATCCTATATCTGTGCATTTCATTTTTTCTGCCCAAATGGAGTACCTTACATTTATCTCTGTTGAAATTCATTTTGTTACCTTTGGCCCAGCTCTCTAACCTGTCCAGGTCATTTTGAATCCTGACTCGGTCCTCGGGGGTATTAGCTAATTTGGTGTCATCTGCAAATCTGATTAGCATGCCCTCTATTCCATCGCTCAAATCATTGATAAAAATACTGAACAGCACTGGGCCCAGGACAGAACCCTGTGGCACCCCACTAGGATGAAACTGAGCCACTGGTGAGCACCCTTTGGGCTCTGAGAACAAGTTAAAAATGAAAGTGATGGGCAGCTGGGTCCACGGACTGTGTTAAAGGGAACGTGATGGTGAAAGAGGAAAGTGCCACCAAGGAGCAGCTGATATGGCAACCTTGTGGGGGGTTTTAAGCCAAGAGGTATTGTCACAGGTACTGCCTGAACATAAGAACTAGTCTGCTGGATCAGACCAGAGTCCATCAAGTCCAGCTCTCTGCTACTCGCAGTGGCCCACCAGGTGCCTTTGGGAGCTCACGTGCAGGATGTGAAAGCAATGGCCTTCTGCAGCTGCTGCTGCTCTTGAGCACCTGGTCTGCTAAGGCATTTGCAATCTCAGATCAAGGAGAATCAAGATTGGCAGCCATAGATTGACTTCTCCTCCATCAATCTGTCCAAGCCCTTTTTAAAGCTCTCCAGGTGAGTGGCCATCACCACCTCCTGTGGCAGCATATTCCAAACACCAATCAGGCGTTGCGTGAAGAAGTGTTTCCTTTTATTAGTCCTAATTCTTCCCCCCAGCATTTTCAATGGATGCCCCCTGGTTCTAGTATTGTGAGAAAGAGAGAAAAAGTTCTCTCTGTCCACATTTTCTACCCCCTGCATAATTTTATAGACTTCAATCATATCCCCCCTCAGATGTCTCCTCTCCAAACTAAAGAGTCCCAAACGCTGCAGCCTTGTGGGGTTTTTTAAGCCAAGAGGTATTGTCACAGGTACTGCCTGAACATAAGAACAAGCCAGCTGGATCAGACCAGTCCCTCTAGTCCCGCACTCTGCTACTCGCAGTGGCCCACCAGGTGCCTTTGGGAGCTCACGTTCAGGATGTGAAAGCAATGGCCTTCTGCTGCTGCTGCTGCTCATAAGAACATAAGAAAGAGCCTGCTGGGTCAGACCAGAGTCCCTCTAGTCCCGCACTCTGCTACTCGCAGTGGCCCACCAGGTGCCTTTGGGAGCTCATGTGCAGGATGTGAAAGCAATGGCCTTCTGCGAGCCACCCTGAATACCCTTCTTGGTTTCCTATCCAAGTACTAACCAGGCCCTGCTTAGCTTCCAAGATCTGATGATATCAGGCTAGCCTGGACCATCCAGGTCAGGTCACGCAGAGGTGGTTTGCCGTTGTCTGCTTTTGTGCAGTGATCCAGGACTTCCTTCGTGGTCTCCCATCCATTAACCATGGCTGACCTGGCTTAGATTCAAAGATCTGACGAGGTCAGGCTAGCCGGGACAGGCCAAAGGGAACACAAGCCATTAAAAGAAAGACTTTTCTGTCAGAACATGTGTTTAGATGAGCAAAATCTAAATGACAGCTGGACCCTCCTTCTAGCAGGTGCCGTGTGCAAATTAGGACTGAGTGCACAACATGTACCGTGTGCAAAACCTGATAAGTTAAGGGCACCTGATTGGTACCACATTTGTATATAGTTAGCACAGACAGCAGTGTGATGTGTGGTCTGGCGAAGCACTTTGTCAGTAGATAGCAATAAATAAATTGCTTTTGACAAAGTTCCTCACCAGAGACTGTTGAGAAAACTCAGCAATGAAGGAATAAGAGGGGAAGTCCTCCTATGGATTAAAAACTGGTTGAGAAACAGGAAGCAAAGAGTGGGTGTAAATGGGAAGTTCTCACAATGGAGAGATGTCGGGAGTGGTGTCCCCCAAGGATCCGTTTTGGGACCAGTGCTCTTTAACCTATTCATAAATGACCTGGAAGTAGGGGTGGGTAGCGTGGTGGCCAAGTTTGCAGATGATACCAAATTATGTAGGGTGGTGAGAACCACAAAGGATTGCGAAGAGCTCCAAGCGGACCTTGATAAATTAGGTGAGTGGGCTCAGAAATGGCAAATGCAGTTCAATGTAGCAAAATGTAAAGTGATGCACATAGGGGCAAAAAATCCAAACTTCACATACACGCTACAGGGGTCAGTGCTATCAGTCACAGACCAGGAAAGGGATTTAGGCGTCTTAGTTGATAGTTCCATGGGAATGTCAACTCAATGCATGGCAGCTGTGAAAAAGGCAAACTCTATGCTGGGGATCATTAGAAAAGGAATTGATAATAAAACTGCAAAGATTGTCATGCCCTTATATAAAGCAGTGGTGCGACCGCACTTGGAGTACTGTGTCCAGTTCTGGTCGCCGCATCTCAAAAAGGATATTGAGGAGATAGAAAAAGTGCAGAGAAGGGCAACAAGGATGATTGAGGGACTGGAACACCTTCCCTATGAGGAGAGGCTGCAGCGTTTGGGACTCTTTAGTTTGGAGAGGCGGCGGCTGAGAGGGGATATGATTGAAGTCTATAAAATTATGCATGGGGTAGAAAATGTTGACAGAGAGAAATTTTTCTCTTTCTCACAATACTAGAACCAGGGGGCATTCATTGAAAATGCT
>NC_059426.1:178595977-178624767 GCF_021028975.2 Sphaerodactylus townsendi
AGTTCATATATAAATATTGCGGTCTTCAATTCATTGCTTTGGCAGGAACGCATGTCGCATGTAATTGCACTCTTCTGCCAAAGGCTATAAGGTCCTAACAAGATCCCCATGACTTAAATCCTGCCAGAGTCCAGGTTGAGAGGGATTTGGGTAAAGAATTAAGGGGGGGAGAGAAACAACACTGATCCTGGAAGATTGTTGCATGGTTTTTTTGAGTTTGCTTTGAGTAGCTATAACCTACAATAGAGAGGAGAAGAAGAAGAGTTTGGATTCACATATCCCTGCGCACTCTCCTGTAAGGAGACTCAAGGGTGACCTACAAAGCTCCTTTCCCTTCCTCTCCCCACAGCAGACACCGTGTGAGAGCAGGAGGGGCTGGGAGAGTTTTGAGGAGCTTGTGGCACCCAAGGTCACCAAGCAGGAATCAAACCCAGTTCTCTGGAATTAGAATCCAGCTGCTCTTAACCAATTTACACCGCGCTTTGGCTGTTAAGGAGGCAGAATCATATAACCTGACCTTGTCAGATCTTGGAAGCTAAGCAGGATCAGCACTTTGGTAGAAGAGACTTGGAAAACTGCAAGAGGAAGGCCATGGCAAACCACCTCTGCTTAATGGCCAGAGCCACCCTCTGCTTAATAGCCAAGCCACCTCTGCTTAATGGCAAGCCACCTCTGCTTAATAGCAAGAGCCGCTTCTGCTTAATAGCCAGAGCCACCTCTGCTTAATGGCAAACCGCTACCTAATTGTTTTCCTTGAAAACCCTAATTGGAGTGGATTGTTAAGTCAGCTGTAACTTGACAGCACATTACACATGCACAATCTACCATACATAATAGAGATCAAGAGGGTGACTTTGTCTGAGTAAAGGAATCACTTCATTGACTGCACCAGGCAGCCTTGATATTCACGATGAATACTTAGTCTTTGGCTTACTCCAAATCTAATGGCTCACCTTTGCTCCACATCACAGTCTGAAACAGCACTACCACAGAAATCCAGCTTCTATAAGGCAGTGCTCAATGAGGGTGGCTCCATAAGCTGTTAAATACAAAGGGAAAGACCTCTTTACAAAATGGATAAATCAACCAAGCGGAGCCCCGGATTTCCAAGAGGGATCGTGTTTCCCGTGACACGTATTTTCAAGTCTTGCAAGGCAGAACCCAGACATCCTTCAAAGGATAAAGAGAACGGTCTCTAAGTCATGAACATGCTTAGCAAACAACACTGCTATCCTGCAAACAACGCACGCCATGTATGCTGACTATGAACATGAGCCAGCAACGTGATGCGGTGGCCAAGAAAGACAATGCAAATCTGGGCTGTATCAATTATCTCTGATACCGAGGATGGAATAATAGAATCACAGAGTTAGAAGAGATCTCAAGGGCCACCAAGTCCAAACCCCTGCCATGCAGGTACACATAATCAAAGCATTCCATAATCAAAGATGGCCATCCAGCCTCTCTTTAAAAACCTCCGAAGAAGGAGACTCCACCACCCTCTGAGAATTGGAGTGCGTTCCCGCAATCACTTACTGTCAGGAAGTTTTCCCTGATGTTTAGGTGGAATCTCTTTTCCTTCATCTTGAACTCATTACTCCTGGTTCTCATCTCTGGAGCAACCCAGAGAAACAAGCTTGCTCCCTACAACACGACCAACCCTTCAAATGTCTAAAGCCTTTATCATGTCATCTCTTAACCTATAACCAGCAGACTAAACATCCCCAGCTCCCCAAGTCTATCCTCTTAGGGCATGGATTCCAGACCTTTTACCATTTTGGTTGCCCTCCTCTGGAACCATTCCAGCCTAGGTCAATATCCTTCTTGAATTGCAGTTACTGAGAGAACTGTGCACGAAATATTCCCAGGTGGCAGGAGATAGAGAGGTACAATTACATCCCTCGATCTAGACACCATACCTCTCAATGACTGGCCCAGACTCGCATTGGCTTTCTTGGCCACTGCATCTCTGACTGACATGCTCAGTTTTGTGGTCTACTAGGACTACCAGATCCCTTTTGCATGCTTGGTGTTGTCCAAGCCAGGTGTTACCCATCCTACATCTGTGCTTTTCATTTTTTCCACCTAGGATTATTCTAACATTTATGCTTTACACTTACATTTAACCCACTTATAAGAACCATGTTGTGAGGAAGGTGTAACTTAAAAATATTACAAATAAATCAGAAATACTCACAAAGGTGCGGGTTTAAGAGCTTTCTCTTTATCTGACCACTTGCTTTAGGTTACAGTGGTTATTATTTCTGTCAGCCTATTAAGGGGTGAAAGGAAAAGAATAAACAGCCAACGTCAATGACATTTTTTTACTTGGTAGAAGAAAGCAAAAAGGGGTTTTGGTTCCCTCATATAATTCAAGTCAATGTCTGAGGGGCTAAAGGTAAATTATTCAAGATGTACCTAAATGTGGGTGATATACAAAGAGCTATTACGTATACAAAAAGAACCGAAAAGGACCCATACCTGCTTGCCTCCATCTGTTTTATTTATGGTCCAGCTTCTGTATTCAGTAGGCAGACTGTTTAACACTATTTTGAAAGAACCAGGTTTGGTTCCCCCACTCCTGCCACTTGAGCTGCTTAGATGAATTATCTGTGGTGAACCAGATTAGCTTGTGCACTCCAACCTATGCCAACTCTAGACTTTGGGCTAGAAGAAGAAGAAGAGTTTGGATTTATATCCCCCCTTTCTCTCTATGAAGGGAGACTCAAAGGGGCTTACAATCTCCTTACCCTTCTCCCCACTCCCAACAAGTGTGGGAGTGAACAGGCTAATCTGAGTTCCCCAGATAAGTCTCCCAACAGCTCAGGCTGACAGAGCTTCAGAATCAAGCCCAGTTCCCTCAGATTAGATACCACGAGCTCTTAACCTCCTACGCCACTGCTGCTCCTTCTTCATTTCTTCAGAGCTCTCTCTCAGCCCCACGCACCCTCACAGGGTGTTTGTGGTGGGGGAGAGGGGGGAAGGGAAAGGAGATTATGTAAGCCCCTTTGAGTCCTGCCTTACAAAAGAGAAAGGGGGGATATAAATCCGACTCTTCTTCCACAACAAAAAAAAGATAGAAATTTTTCAATGTTCTTAAAATAGAAAGCACAGTAGATGAAGTGTTACAACTACCATACTATCATGTGTGCACTGCAATTTTTTCAAAGGTGAAAAAAGTCCCTCTAAGAGGGCTGGGTGGGATAGCAGCTACAGGAACTGGACACAAAGGAACAGAGCAGGGAGAAAGCAGTGTGAGAACGTTCCACTGCCCTTACAAATGCAACAAAAGCTACATACAAGAACCCACTGTCCAAGGTGGAACCACCCAAGAATCTGAAAAAGAAGCCACCACTGCCTGTAATTGGTGGTGAACCTATAGCACTCCAGATGCCAATTGGCCATACTGGCAGGGCACAGTGGGAAGTGTAGTCCATGAACATCTGGAGTCTCATGGATTTGCCTCCACTGACCCTATACCCAGTCCACGGAGGTTCTGCTTTTGTCACCACTCAAAATTCCTTGCACACGGAACACAGAAATACCTTTCCAAACTGGGCAGGAGAATTGATACTGCTTTGGTACAATTGACAGGGTAGATGCTCCCTTTTCTGCAAACCATACATCGTCCGCTTAGTCAGTCTGAAAGTCTCAGGATGTTTGGGATTAGGTATTCATAGTCTGTAAGAACAATGTTTCCCCTAATAAGAAATCCAAGACAGCTTGTCACTAGGTAGATGCGAGATTTTTCTATACAGAACCCACACATCTCAGAATCTCTGAACATTCCAAGCTCCCAAGGCTCTAGGAATCAGTCAAAAGAAATGGAGCTTACAGAACCACATATGGCACGGCTGACAGAAGAAGAAGAAGAAGGAGGAGGAGGAGGAGGAGGAGGAGGAGGAAGAAGAAAAAAAAGAGGAGGAGGAAGGAGGAGGAGGAGGAGGAGGAGGAGAAGGAAGGAGGAGGAGAAGGAAGGAGGAGGAAGAAGACAAAGAAGAAGAGGAGGAAGGAGGAGGAGGAGGAAGGAGGAGGAGGAAGGAGAAGAAGAAGGCGAAGAAGAAGAAGAGGAGGAGAAGGAGTAGGAGTAGTAGTTTGTATTTATGTCCCCCCTTTCTCTCCTGCAGGAGGAACTCAAAGGGGCTTACAATCTCCCTTGTAGTTCCCCACTCACAGCAAACACCCTGTGAAATAGGTGGGGCTGAAGAGAACTCAGAGAAGCTGTGGCCAGCCCAAGGTCACCCAACTGGCTGTGTGTGGGAGTGCACAGGCTAATCTGAATTCCCCAGATGGCCTCCCACAGCTCCAGGCTGACAGAGCTGGGAATCCAAGCCGGTTTCTCCAGATTGGAATACATGAGCTCTCTTAACCTCCCTACGCCGCTGCTGCTCCAAGGAGGTGTTAGTCTGGCCCTCCTCACTGTGGAGCCTGCTTTCACATCCTGCGTGTGAGCACTCAAAAGAATTCCTGGTGTTGAAGACCCACTTCTTGGGTAGCAGAGTGCTGGACTGGATGGACTCTGGTCTGATCCAGCGAGGCTCTTTCTTGTATGTTCTTATGACCTTTGGGAGGCAGCTTTGAGAACAGTT
Source organism: Sphaerodactylus townsendi (assembly GCF_021028975.2). Taxonomy (NCBI): domain Eukaryota; kingdom Metazoa; phylum Chordata; class Lepidosauria; order Squamata; family Sphaerodactylidae; genus Sphaerodactylus; species Sphaerodactylus townsendi. The sequence goes on from NC_059426.1 coordinate 178,600,567, forward strand.
TTATTTAGGAACTCATTTGATTAAGCCAGTCCTACTCTGGATGTTAAATTTTGAGCAGTGTATTTTATCTGCGATCTATTTTATGTATTTTATTTATATAAGTAAGCTACTTTGACATGTGTAAGAAAAGAAAGAGTTGCTAATAGCTATTGTAGAACAAAAGAATTAGATAAACTTCCTGGAAGATCTCTTCTTGCATTTCACAGAAGATTTCCTACAGGTCACACTGCATACTCAAAAGTCCTACATCAATGGAAAGGATGCACGTACCAAGCTATTCTAGGAAGAGAGATGGAAGTAAGGAACTTCACGGAATACGTCCCTGCTCCTGGTGTTTTACATGCCAACTCCCATACAGCTTACCCTAGTGATGGCGAGCCTGTAGCCGCGGGTGCCAGAGGTGGCACTCGAGAGCCCTCTCTGTCGTGCACTTGCACACTGGGACTTTGACATGTAGGGAGCGGAAAATCACCCCACACACACACACATCTAGGCAGCCTGAGCCACTAGGCATGGCATGCACGCATTGGTGAGCTGAGGGAGGACACTGCTGGCAAACCTGGTGCCTGTGGTCCAGGTGGCTGCTACCAGTGGGGGGGGGAGGGCACAGTGGAGAACAGAGATGCCCCAGAGAGGCACAAAAGCAGTGCATGTCTGGGACTTTGCTGGAGGCTAGAGCAGGCTGGCAACCCTGCTCCAGCGGGTGGGAATGGAGGAAGAGAGGAGGCAACCAGTTTTTTCTAAGCTACAAAACCTCAACATACAGGTTAAATTGCCGGGTTTACACTTTGCGATAAATAGCTAGGGGTTTTGGATTGCAATTTGGGCACTTTCGGTCTTCAAAGGTTAAGCCCATCACAGCTTCACCCTGTCGTACAGCCTCAGCTGAAGTCAAGTGATGAAATGACCCCGTCACTCCCAAACTGGAAATGGAGCTATTCTGTCAACACCGGGTTGCTTCAAGCTCACCAGCCTCCCACTGATCTTCCAGGTGCTTGCGGCGTTTCATCAGGGAGAAGAGCTGAACAGACCAGGTGGGAATAAGTCCAGCCTGGCAGAACCATTTGGATTTTCAGAAAAAATACAGTGATGACATCTAGGGAACTTCCTTACCCACAAACATAGACATGCACCCTGCCTCCCTACTGGAGAGGGGGCTGGAATACACCAGCATTGATGACAGGACAGGGGGGAAAAGGAGAGCCCCTCCCCTTCCACAAAGAATCACTGGGACTAAAGACTGCACTTTTAGAAAGAGCGTGACCCAGAGGTGTGGGGCAGAGAAACAACTGTGGCTACTTTGGCTACAGAAAGAAAGAGATAATGTATTGTCGAAGGCTTTCACAGCGAGGAATCACTAGGGGTGTTGTGGGTTTTCCGAGGTTGATAATGGCCATGTTCCAGTAGCATTTTCTCCCTGATGTTTTACTGCATCTGTGGCTAGCATCTTCAGAAGGATCTGATAGTAGCAAAAGCTAGTGGAATATATCTATCTATATATCTGTGGAATGTCCAGGGTAGGAGAAAGAACTAATTGCACTGGTTAAAGATGTAAAGGATGCCATTTTAAAGATGTAAACATACATATGACTCAAAATGGGTGGATTCTATTTAACACATGCAAGTTACACTTGCAAAAATTACACACCACTGAATCAAGGTTGGCCGAGGTGAGTGTCAGTATTTTCCGACCTTGAGAGGTTCCAGCCGGAGGTTCTTGGCTTCAATGTCACCTGGGAAGAGAATTTTTGCTATTTTGGTTATCTTTTCACTTACTTGCTAGTCGTAGCGCGAAATCCTGTCTTATTTATACTCTTTTGGTGAGGAGCCTGATTTTGATACCCTCTTAAAAGCTGTTGACCCGAGATCTTGCATAGCCTGTTTCCGACTAAGAATACCAGCTCAATAAAAAGAACTTATCACGGTTGATTTACTGGACTTTACTACTAGTTCGTTTACGCAAGGCAGAATTCCCTGTTTATTTAAAGGTGCAGATCCAGAAGACCAAATAACAGCAATGCTAGTCACAGAAACATTCCCTTAGCTCACTCCCAAGGAAAATCTTCATTAGCAAGCCAAACAAAACAGTAGACTTGCCTTCATCATAAAGCCAGGCGGTATCAATTCTTAGGAGCCTCAAATTGATTGGTGTGGATCCGAATACCAGATTCCAGAAAGAAGGAAGTCATGCCTTGCAGTCTGGTCTGTTGTGGGGGAGACAAAAGAGGGTCAGGGCATATAAGGATGTCCAGCTCCTCATCACTGCATTTCCTGGTTTGCTTGCCACACATTTACAGTATAGCTACATTTCTTACTTTGGGAACTGCAAACTTTAGGGGTTTGATTTTTTTTTGATAAAGAGGGGGAACATACATCACTGTCTCCATATACTCTATACAAAGAAACTGGATTCAGTTTGCCTTTAAAAGCCCGGATTTGAATTGGGACTGGGAACACAGCAAAACTTAGGCCCCTTCCTTTTATAAAATAATAGTTTTCAAAACCACTTTCCTAACTGTTTGCAAGTGGATTTTGCTATTCCGCATACAACTTCAAAGAGCACTGAAAAGCAGTTTGAAGGTGCATTATTCTACATGTACGGAATGAACTAGTTTCTTCCAGGAAAATCTTTTAACAACATTAACTGAATGTCGAGGGTGCTGGTTTTTTTTTTTTTTTGTACCACCCAGCGTAACTCTCACTTCTTAAGTACAGTGAACTTAAAAGAGCAACCACAGTATTATTATATAAAGGGGTCAGGCGAATCTGTGATAAGAGGATTTATCAATAGCATTGGCTATGAGACCTAAATAAAACCTCCATATTCAGTGAAAGCAAACAACATACTATGCTGTCACAAATAAAGGAAAGAGAGACATCGATCATTAAAACTGGCAGAAGTAGAAGAGTTTGCATTTATATCCCCCCTTTCTCTCATGGCGGAGACTCAAAGAGACTTACAATCTCCCTTCCCTTCTCCCCCGCCACCAACAAAGCTCCTCTGCTTGAGAATTGGTGGGACTGAGAGAGCTTTGAAGAATTATGACTAGCCCAAGGCCCCCCAGTTGGCATGTGCTGGAATGCACAAGCTATTCTAGTTCTGAGATAAGTTTCCACAGCTCAGAGTGGCAGTGAGAATCAAAACCTACTCTTCTCCAGCTTTCAAAAAGGAGGAATCCTACTCATTCACTTTTCCCTGGCGTCATTTAATTGTAAGATCTTTGCACTCAAGCTGGCTTTCTAATAGCTGGGGGCTCTAACAGATCTGTTCGTTTTCTTCATCGGTTCTCTCACTCATCATTTCCATTATTTCCAGTTATCTACTTTAACTGGTTGAAAAGAGAATAACTTATATTTAAAAATACAGAAAACACAACAAACAAGAAAGCTCGAAACATACTTCTGAAGGCGGATTGAGGTACGTCTTGTTATCCCCACATCACCGTATTTGGCATACTCTCATTCCCAAGAGGCTGTGTATGTAAACAAGACAAAATGTTGTGAACATCGTTTATCGTCTCTACGCCAAAACGGGTAAGAGAACGAAACGTCTGAGGAGTCCATGCTGATTTATAAAATTGAACAAGGAACTCTCTTAACAAACAGATCTGTGTCCAGCGGCACCTTAGCGGCAACAAGATGCTCAGGGTACATGCTTTTGCATGAAGTTGAGGCTACCCTCCTTTAGATAGTGCTTACTTGTACTTTAATTCTCTAAAGCTTGTACCCCTGAGAATCTTGCTGGTCTTTAAGGTTCTACAGGACTCAAATCTAGCTGTTCTGCACTGCAGACCCACGTTCTGCTACTCTCACAAGACCTCTCCCAACAAATGGCTGGTAAAGAGACAGACATCATAAGAACATAAAAGACAAACCAGCTGAATCAGACCAGAGTCCATCCCAGTCCAGTGCTCTACTACTACGCGGTGGCCCGCAGGTGCCTTCCAGGGCTCACGTTACGGGATGTGAAAGCAATGGCCTTCTGCTGCTTGCTGCTCCTGAGCACCTGGATTACTAAGGCATTTGCAATCTTCAGATCAAGGAGGACAAAGATTGGCAGCCATAAATCGCCTTCTCCTCCATAAATCTGCCCACACCCCTCTTAAAGCTATCCGGGTTGGTGGCCATCCCACCACCTCCTGTCGGCAGCATATTTCCAAACACCAATCACACGTTATTGGCGAAGAAGTGTTTCCACATCACGAAGGGATTCAAAAAGCAAGTTTTTGAGAAAAATGCAAGGAAGAAAAGAGCCTTCAGCCCCCATAAAAATTAACCGTGCGCACAGGCATCAGCTGCTGTTTGCAGCATGCACTTGCTCATGTTTTGTGATGTTTGTCATCTGAAGGGAGACTCCTGCCACCCCCTGAAGCAGTGTGTTCCACTGTCCAGGCAGGCAGCGCTCTACCAGGAGGAAGTTTACATAGAGATCATAACACCACCTAAGCCTTGAGATCGTACTCCTTGTCCTAGTCTCTTGGAGCACCAGAAAATCAGCTAATGTCTTCAACGTGACATCCCTTCAAATATTTAAACATGTAGATCAAATCCATAGCTTGCTTCTTTTCTCCAGCCCCAAACATACCCAGCTCCACTAAGTTGCTTCCTCTCGGGGCACTTAGCGAACCTTTTTGAGACCGAGTGCCCAAATTGCAACCCAAAACTCACTTATTTGCTCATAAAGTGCCAACCCGACAATTTAACTTGAATACTGAGGTTTCCGGATTTAGACATAAGCGGTTGGCTCCAAAGTATGCGCACGTTACTCTGGAGTAAGCTTGGTGAAGCAACTGTGCAATGCTTCAAATGGGTGAATCACGATCCTAGGAGGGTTTACTCAGAAGCAAGCCCCATTATAACAACTGAGCTTACTCCCAGGTAAAAGGATCATACCCAGACCAACCTAGATATTGTGTGTGTGTGTGGGGGGGTGATTTTCCACCCCCCCTCCCACATGATGAGCTTTCTATTAGCGAGTGCCCACTGAGAGGGCTCTGAGAGTGCACCACCTCTGGCACCCGTGCCATGGGTTCGACATCACTTACTAGAGGGATGTGGGTCCAGAATTTGAAATGACTGGGACAGATTAGAGTGCTGGGCCAAAACTAACAAAATCAATTTCAGCAGAGATCGATGTGAGATGCTACATTTAGGCAGAAAAATTGAAAGTAGCAGATTTAAAATGGGGGAAACCACAAGCCTGACCTAATAATGTATGTAGAAAGGGATCTGGGAGTCTTGGTAGACCACAAACCAAGTCCAGCAGTATGATGTGGCGGTCCAAGAGAAAGTCAATGCTGAATTCAAATCCATGGAATTATAGCGTCTAGATCAGTGTTTTCCAACTTTTTCCACGTCCGCGGTCACCATGACCTCACTCTTCATATCTCATGGTGCCCTGCCATCCTCCCCCCATCTTCCCCCTCCCAGTTCCCCTGCTTGCCACCACCCCCCACTGCTTCCCCTCCCAGGGTGAAGAGAAGCACCGAGGTGAGGGGGGTGAGTGGAGGTGGGAAGAGGTTGCTGACCTTCCGCGGCAGGCCCTGCCCCCAGGCGAGCTCCATATCCTTGCCAGTGGGAACCGCCACAAAAGTCAGGGGGGGGGGGTCTTTTTCTCCGAGGAACCTCATCTTGGTCGTCTGGAGAGCAGCCATAATAACAGGGAAGATCGCCAGGTGCTACCTGGTGATTGGCAGTCGGAACCCCGAACCCCGCCCTCTGCAGGCTCCGCCCCCCCAAATCCCCGGGGCAGAGCTGGCAACCCTATGCCAGCCAGCCTAGCTGCATGCAGGTGGGAGGGACGGACTGCTGAGACCTGACAGGGTCGACCACGTCTTCCCACCTAGAGCCTCTTCTTGGGAGGGAGGGAACAGCAACAAAGGGGCGTGGCCTCCAGTCCACAAGGGGGGGCGTGGCCACCTGTACGCACCTGTGACGAGAGCTCAGCGATCACCGCCGGATATCGACGGTGCTGAAAAACGATTTCATGGCGGACAAGAAGCCGGCTAATCCTAAAGAGAACCCCGTCAGCCGGACGCCGCCCACTTCATCCCGCACCGCCATGCAGAATACCTGCCTGACAGGGGGCACATTCGCCACGCACGCATGCGCCGCTCGGCCCCGTGACTACGGCACGGCAGGAGATAAACTATTCGGTGGGGGGGGGGGGCCTCGGGAACCAATACCTGAGATGTCAGAGGCAGAGACCATTCTTCGCGCTCCCCTGAGTGGTCCCGCCTCTGACGTTCGTGATTGGATCCTGCAGCTTCCCCAGGGGATCCAAGCTAGCGTTGCGAGTGGTGGGGTAGCGCCACTCTGCCGGGAAACCCTGGGAATAGCAACTTCCTAAGCAAAGTGGGAAATTTGCTCCAGAAAGGTTCGTGTTTTAAATACAAAAAAGCCTGTCTAGGTTGGGACCCTCCGCCCCACGTGACGCATGCACGGCCGAGTACTGCCCACTTCTTTTTCTCCTAGCTGCCTGCAGTCTGCTGCACCAAGCTAAGCCCCCCAGTGTTCCAAAATAGGCATCAGCAGAACCCTAGCAGTAAGTCGCCTTAGCTCTGGCTTCAGAAATTGCTTTGGAGATAGAATCATAGAGTTGGAAGAGACCCCCAAGGGCCATCTAGTCCAAGCCCCCGCCATGCAGGGGACACATTCAGATATATGTTCCATCCAGCCTCTGTTTAAAAACCTGCAAAGAAGGAGACTCCACACACCACTCTCGGAGGGGTGCATTCCCACTGTCGAACTTCCATCAGGAAAGTTCTTCTAATGTTTAGGTGGAATCAGGAACCTTCATCTTGAACCCATTTCTCCCTGGTCCTAGCCTCTGGAGCAGCAGAAAACAAGCTTTCTCCCCCACCAACATGACATTCTGAGGTTGCAAATGCCTTAACAGTTCAGGTTGCTCAGGAGCAGCAGCAGCAGCAGAAGGCCAGTAAAGCTTTCACCTCCCTGCAGGTGAGCTCCCAAAGGCCACCTGGTGGGCCGCACTGCGAGTAGCAGAGTGCTGAAGACTAGATGGACTCTGGTCTGACCCATTGCAGGCTCGTTCTTATGTTTGCTTCAAGATGTCTCCAACAGGGGCTATCGTGTCACCTCTCCCGCAGCTCAGCCCCAAATCGTGTGGTATTCCCTCCCTGTTCTTCTGGGTCTTTGTTGAATTGCTGGGAACATACATTTCCCAGAAGGGACGTGCGAGCACCTGAGCCATTAGCCGCCCATCCAGGGTGGGGGTGGGTGGGAAAGGGCGGCTTTCTCTCGCAGGGGGCGCAGGAGGTCTGGGGTGATCCATGGAGTCCTGTTGGGGGGCGTCTCTCCTGCACTCCCTTTCCCCCCGGGAGGGAGGATCCCGGCTTCTGCACGGTGAGGGGGGCGGAATGATGCTGCAACTTGGGGTGGGGGCAAGGGCGGGGGAGGCTGTGGCCGGAGGGAGAGAGGAAGGGGGGGGTGTCTTCCCCGTGCGAAAAGATCTGGGGGGTGTGGTGGGGGGGGGTTGTGTTTCCACCCCCTCCAGTGTCCTCTAGTCCAAAAGCCCTGCGCTTATTCTGCGCTGAACCCCCAGAACTCCAGGATGGGTCCCCAACCGCTTGGAGCCCCCGGGCACAGCTGGAAGTCTGCCCGGGCAGGGAGGGCAACCTGGCAGCTGCAGGAGGAGGCGGAACCAGCCCCAATGGCTGCCAAGGGCTGGACCCTCAGTCCCACAGTGTGGGTCCTTGGGCTGGGAGGACGGGGGGGGGGGGGCGGGGGGGGGCAGCTGCTGCCATAGCAACGTGTACTAAGAAATCTGGCTCTGCCAATCAAAATCTTCAATAGTCCATCAGACCCTTCCTCACCCACTTCCTAAAAACACTTACTGGTGGGCGCCAGAAAGGTGTCAACAAAACGCATCATGCAGCCCACAGCAGGAGTTGCCAGGTTGGGGACATAAGGACATAAGAACTAGCCAAACTGGATCAGACCAGAGTCCCATCTAGTCCAGCACTCTGCTACTCACAGTGGCCCACCAGGTGCCTTTGGGGAGCTCACCTGCAGGATGTGAAAAGCAATGGCCTTCTGCTGCTGCTGCTGCTCCCGAGAGCACCTGGTCTGCTAAAGGCATTTGCAATCTGAGAATCAGGAGGATCAAGATTGGCAGCCATGGTCGACTTCTCCTCCATAAATCTGTCCAAAGCCCTTTTTAAAGCTTAAAAGACCAACCCATTGTCCGATCCGTTTCCTTGTGTGGTTCTTTCTTGCCCTCCTTAGCTCATTAGCGGCTCTCTTTTTTGCACACTCCACAGGCTGACCCCAAAGAAGTGTTTGGCCACATTTTGCTCCCATCATGGAAGTATGCTTTGAGCACTGTCCAGTCATTTGCTTTCTGTGTGAGGGAAATTATTACTTGCGTCTGTTTTGTATGAGAATGTCCCATTTGTTGATTGTTTTGGAGGCCGGCGAAACTAGCACCCTCCGTGTCCTGACCCCAGCTAAAAAAGACTTGTATTATTACAGCAGCTGGGAAAATAAATGCCCGTTTTCTGTGTGTGGTAAATCCAAGTGGGTTTGAGAACCTTAAGAAAGTTAACGGTATTTGACTGCACGGCATATTATTATTATTATTATTTATTTATTTATTTAATTTGTATACGCCCGATCCCGAAGAGCTCCGAGGCGGTGAACAACAATCACTTCCCCAGCATCAAGAGGAGGCGGTCGTACAAATATAAACATAGGCTCCATCCCACTTAAAATAGCTTAAAACTCATAAAACAACACAAAACCATAATACACTTAATAAAAGGCGTCCGACCCCAATGTTAAAACCTACCCCCATGGGGATGGCGGAACCCCTCAATATGAGGGGACCCTGATGTAACTGCCCTAGGGAGCAGGGCAGTAAGGGGGCACCATGTCAACTTGTGGACACTCCAAAGGCATACACAGAAGAGCTAATACACGTGGGCTTCATTATAGATATCTGAAAATGTTCTGTAGATGTCTGTGGCGGTATAATTTTTTTGTGGAGTTACTTTTGAATTTTGAGGTTTTCCCCCTTCTATTATTTTTCTCCTTTTGTAACAAAAAAATAAAATTTAGTACCTGCTCACAAAGGCTTTGGTGGGAGAGGGAGAGGAACACAGTTTTTCCTGCTATTGGTTTGAAGTGCAGGGGTCTTCAAGCCTGGCCCTCCAGATGTCCATGGACCACAATTCCCATCAGCCCCTGCCAGCATGGCCAAGTGGTAGGACTCATGGGAATTGTGGTCTATGAACATCTGGAAACCCATGGTTTGAAGACCCCTGGTTTGATGTATTGCATTCTTTTCATGAGTGACTGGCCGATGAGGTTCTTCTTTCACTCTTGAATGCTCAGAGACAGGAATGGTAGATCAATTGGGCCATTTTTTCCTCTTTCAGAGATCACTTGGTGTCCTTTGAGGAGGTCGCCGTGTTCTTCTAGAGGAGGAATGGGCTCTGCTGGATCTAAGCAGACGAAAACTCTACTGAAGGAAGTTATGGAGGAAAATTACGAGGGCAGTGGACTCTATGGGTAAGGATCTTTTCCCTTTCACTATGAACACGAAAGACAAAGGAAAGGAGAGTGATGGCATCTTCAGCACCACAAGAGTTTCAGAACGTGCTTTCATTGGCCACCAAGCCCCACAGACACTTGCCTCCCACACAGAGGTTCTTTACTACCTGAAAAAGAAAGCATAAAGCGAATAGATAGGATGCTATGAAGGCTATTTACTATCACAGAGACTGTTAAAGGAAACAACAGCAGAATGGGCTTTCTGGTGTCCTTTTACGGCTGTGCTATAGAGAGTGTCTTAACCTACTGCATCTGTGTATGGTTCTCCAGTTGCACAGCGGCAGATAGGAAGGCGCTCCAAAGGGTGATCACTACTGCACAGAGGATTATCGGCTGCCCTCTACCTCCTTGGAAGAACTCTATAACTCCCGAAGCCAGTAGAAAGCCCAAAATATTCTGAGGGACCCGATGCATCCAGCACACCCTCTTTTTGAACTGTTACCATCCGGCAGGCGATACAGGTCTGTCAAAACTAGGACAAAGAGGCTTAGAGACAGCGGCTACTCTAGAGCTGTGGCTGTGCTACGAACTCACTTAACTTCGTGGTGATGTGTTTGGGGCTGTGCAGGGATGGGTGGAGGAAGGGGAAAGTGAGGATGGGGTATGAGTCTGAAAATTGTGTGCATCGAGGGAATGCTGCTGTAGAATTTCGTTGTGCGTGCACAATGACAATAAAATACTTATGCTTATGAAGGTATGTATTGTTGAAGAGGGGCTCTGATTGGGAGAGATGGACATCCAGTTGAAGTGTTATCCCTCGGGCTTCGCGGAATGATGCTGCAGAATATGATAGGAATATATTATTCTGTTTTGCCGCTAAAACTTGTTTGCTTCATTTTTTCATTCCGCTTTGTAAGTCTTGCTTGTTTGGGTAGGGGAACTACATTTCCCAGGACGCCTAGGTCCAGAGAGGTCCTTGCAAGTCTGCCTGTCGACAGTGCCCTGGGGGGGTGATTCTTCCTGGAGGGGAGAACAGTGGAATATGGAGATCCCACAGGGCCGCTCTTCGATCTTGTTTCCCCACGATGGAGGGAGAGTTTGGCTCTCGCGCAAGATCTGCAGGAAAGGTGAGTTTAGGACAGTGATGGCGAACCGCCGCTTTCAAGACCGAAGTGCCCAAATTACGCAACCCCAAACCCGCTTTATTTATCGCAAAAGTGCCAACATGGCAGAATTTAACCTGGGAATAATACTCGAGGTTTTCGTTTAAGAAGAAAAACAGTTGTAGCTCCGCCGAGGCATAGCGTTACTCGGGAGTAAGCTTGGTGGTAGTCGGGTGGCTTTGCTTTTGAAGCAACTCTGCAACTCTTCCAACGGGTGAATCATTACCTCTAGGAGGGTTTATCAGAAGCAAGCCTTTACTACCAGCAGCAACCGAAGCTTACTCCCCAGGTAAAGGATCGGCGCTGTAAGTTCGTCGCATGAAAATCGTCCGGGGTTTTAACAGCGCTTAACAGGCTTTCGGTTTACCTAGGGACTGCTTCCCCAAAACTAGGATCTTGGGTTTAATGCTAATAATCGAGCCCAGTGGCCCAGGCCAGCCTAGATGTGTAGGGGTGAGGGTGGGGGCTGACGCTTGTTTGCGCATGCCCACAGAGAGAGGGCTCTGAGTGCCCACCTGCACCGCATACCATAGGTTCACCATCACTGGTTTAGGATCTTCTCGACAGCTTTTGAGCAAGAATAGAGGAGGGAGAGAAATTGCGTTTGTGAACTGGAGGCGGCAGTAGAAGAAGAGGGTGGTCAGGAGGGAGCGTAAAGAGACACATTTCCCTGGCAAAGGACGCTATCGCGAGGGGGGTGGGGATTGGCTTGTGTTTTCACTCTTGGGCTAGTCACGTAACTGCTTGGAGCTCTTCAGCCCCACCTACCTCACAGGGTGTTTGTTGTGAGGGGGGAAGGGCAAGGAGATTGTCAGCCCTTTGAGTTCTCCTGCAGGAAGAGAAAGGAGGGATATAAATCCAACCTCCTCCTCCTCCTCCTCCTCCTCCTCCTCTCTTGAATGTGTTCCAGGCAACCAGCCTATCGCTTTATTTTATCATTAAAAGGGGTTTCAGTCTCACGCAGCAGGACACACATTGCCTGTCCCCTGCTGGGCCTTATAGCTTTCTGGACTCTCAGCATTTGGCCATATTTTGCTCCTATAATGCAGAAACATCTGAAAAGCCTTCACATTAGCTTATTCTAGAGCAGGGGTCTGCAACCTGCTGCTGCTTTCTCCAGGGGCTGATGGAGCCAATTGTTACCGTTGCGTGAACATCTGGAGAGCCACAGGTTGCAGACCCCTGCTCTAGAGTGTGATTCCCGTGAGCCATCGTCCTCAAGCGAGCTCCTCCGACTTGGCAGCTAGTTCTGTAAGTCAAGTCAGTCTTTATTTTGACCCATGGGCCATTCAGACGCAAAACAGTTAAAAACAGAAGCAGAAAACTGATAAAAAACGCTGCAGTAAAATGAATCGCATCAATGTGGCGCCTCTCTGCATTATTACATGTCTTATGGTACCTTCCAGTGAAATGAAGGATTTGAATCTGGATAAATTAGGCACTGGTCATTATTTCAGCTGACATTTTCATTGCAAAAGGTAGAAACTTGGACACAGTGGGAACAGCAATTCTTTGGTCAACCGCTAAGACCGTTAGAAGAGGCGGGGTGTTCCAACTTCCGATAAGCACGGTCCATTGGGAATCCAGTGCGTCCAAGACCCACGAAACCTTGGTCTTTTCATGTCTCCAGGGAAAGGTGGGAGGCTGTGGCATCCTGGCGGCTGCTACTTGTAATGTGAGTTAGAGCTATGCTATGCATGATTGCTCAAGCTTGGTTGAAAGGGCTGTCCAGTGGTGGGATCCAAAAATTTTAGTAACAGGTTCTCATGGTGGTGGGATTCAAACTGTGGCGTAGCGCCAATGGGGCGGGGCGAGGCACGACGGGGGCGGGGGCAGGGCATTCCAGGGGCGAGGCATTCCTGGGCGGGGCTGTGGCAAGGACGCAGCCGCTGCGCCAGTCCTTAGGCGGGAAACGAATGCACGCAGGCGCAGGCTGCCACGCACGCCGGTGCACCTCCTGCTAGACTGCTTCAAGTTCTGCGCGCTACTGCTGAGAGGAGGGGCATAACTAAGGCAAAAATCACGTGGCAAAATCACCAATTAGTAACCCCCTCTCGGCACACACAAATAATGAGTAACCTACTCTCTGGAACCTGTGAGAACCTGCTGGATCCCACCTCTGGGGCTGTCCACGGAAGGGGTGCACCTGGTCCATATCTCAGAACTTGGCCTTGAAGAGTGCAGGCTTGGAAGACGAAAGGAGCAGGTTGCTTAACAACTGAGCAAAAGGAGGGGGTGCAATGTGGGAACTCGTGAGAAGGCCGAATGTGAAAGCTTTAGTTTTTGCAAAGATCTTTGAACCTGTTTGAACTCCACTCAATAAATCGATTTCATATCCACTGAGTCTGTTTAGAGAGCCAGTGTGCTGTAGTGGTTAAGAGCAGGTGGACTCTAATCTGGGGAACCGGGTTTGATCTTCCTCTTTCAGAGATCCTCAGTGTCCTTTGACGAGGTAGCCGTGTTCTTCACGGAGGAGGAATGGGCTTTGCTGGATCCAGGCCAAAGAAAACTCTTCTGGGAAGTTACAAAGGAAAACTATGAGACCATTGCTGCTCTAAGTAAGTATTATTTCTCCTTTATTAGAATACGGAAGAAAAAAGAGGGGATGGCAGCATCCTCTTTTGAGTTTCAGGCAGTTGATTCTATTGCTGAACTATTTGTACTGTAAAAAATATTTTTCCTCTGATGTCGAGCCGGTATCTTTCTGTCTGTAGTTTATACCCTCTGCTGGCAACAGGAACAGCTCCGTTCCCTCCTCTAAGTGGCAACTCTTCAAATATTTAAAGAGAGCAATCATTTCCTCTTTTCCAGACTGAATATTTCCAAGTCCCTTAGCCTTCCTTCATAGAGTTTGCTCTCCAGACCTGAGATCATCGTTGTAACTCTTTTCTTTACCTGCTTTATTCTGTCCGCATCCTTTTTGATGTGAGGACTCCAGAACTGCATACAGTACTCCAGGTGTATCATGACCAAAGTGGTGTACAGTGGGACTATGACATCTTGCAGTTTGGATGTTATGCCTCTGGTGAAACACCCCAAGGCCGCATTAGCCTGTTTTGCTGCTGCATCAGAGTGATTGCTCATATTCACTTTACAGTCCACCCCTACCCCAAGTTCTTGTTCACACACCACACTTCCCAGAAGTGTATCCTCCATTCAGATTGAATAGAAACTGGATGAACATATGTCGGGAATTCTTTGACTGTGTGTTCCTGCATGGCGGGGGGGGGGGGGGGGGGGGTTGGACTTGATGGACCTGGTGGTCTCTTCCAACTTTGTGATGCTCTGATTCCTCGTGCCTCTGATGGAAGCCAAGACCGGAAATGCTGTGTGGCTGCTTAGCAATAACCACTGAAGTCATTTGGTTCTTAATCTCCCTTTCCTTTTTTAATTAACATTTTTGGGCAAACCTGTGTCATTTTCAAGGTTTTAAAAAAATATCTGTCCATGCCTCTAGCCTCCAGATTTAAGTCTGTCCACATTTTTCCCACATTAAAAAAACATGTTTTCCAATTCTGCCCCTGTGTGCTTCCTAATGAACACAAGGGAACTGTGAACTGGTATTTCTAACATTTCATTCTTCTTTGATTTCTCTCTCTCTTTTGCAGTTCCAAAAGTAAGGAAGAGGGTGAGGAAGAAGGTATCGGCAGTGGTAGTTGTGGAAAAAGACGAAGATCTGCAGGAGGAATCTAAATCTGGGGATCAAGCGTAACAAAGCAAGAGTTCAGAAGAAAATGGAAAGCAAAAGAGAAGCAAAAGGAAGAAATTGGTGTTCTCAGCCCAAGAAGAAGGAAATATGGAAGGAAGTCAGAGTCCATAAGGGTGCTATAAAAGAGACAAGGTTCAATTTCAAATTTAATATTAAAACATGTCAGAAGGGTACATCATGCTGGAAATCATATATAAATGTTTGGAATGTGGAAAGAGCTTCCGTGGCAGTAGCGCACTAACAATAACATAAAAGGATGTACATACAGGGAGAAACCATATAAATGCTTTGTGAATGTGGAAAGTGCTTCTGTCGGAATAGCGACCTAAATGCTTACACATCAAAAAGGTTCATTCGGGGGAGAAGCCATATAAATGCCTGAGTGTGGAAAGTAAGCTTCTCTCGATATATGGCCACCTTAACTGTTCATCAAAAGGATTCACAAATGGGGAGAAGCCATATAAATGCCTAGAGTGTGGAAAGATTAGCTTCTCTCAGAATAGCCATTTAATTCATCATCAAAGAAGGGTTCAATAACAGGGGACAAGCCGTGATAAATATGCTCAAGCAATGTGGAAAGTGCTTCTCTCGGGTCTGGTGTCCTAATCTGAACATCATCAAAAGGATGTTCACAAAGGGGAGAAGCCATATAAATGCCCACAGTGTGGAAAGTGCTTCTCTCGGAATGACGGCCTAGGTAAAACATCAAAGGGTTTGGGGGGAGAAGCCATGAAACACTGGAGATTATTGAAGATTAGCTGCTGGAATAGCCGCCTAACTGTACATCAAAAGGTACATACGGGAGAAAAACCGTATAAATGCTTGGAGTGTGGAAAGTGCTTCTCTCAGAATGGCCACCTGACTGTTCATCAAAAGGATCACAGAGGGGAGAAACCATACAGATGTCTGCAGTGTGGAAAGTGCTACTCTCGGAATGGTAGCCTAATTGAACATCAAAGAGTTCACACAGGGGAGAAGCCATATAAATGCCTGGAGTGTGGAAAGTGCTTCTCTTGGAATAGCCGCCTAACTGTACATCAAAAGGTACATACGGGAGAAAAACCGTATAAATGCTTGGAGTGTGGAAAGTGCTTCTCTCAGAATGGCCACCTGACTGTTCATCAAAAGGATCACAGAGGGGAGAAACCATACAGATGTCTGCAGTGTGGAAAGTGCTACTCTCGGAATGGTAGCCTAATTGAACATCAAAGAGTTCACACAGGGGAGAAGCCATATAAATGCCTGGAGTGTGGAAAGTGCTTCTCTCGGAATGGTGACCTGTCTAAACATCAAAGGATTCATACAGGGGAGAAACCATATAAATGCCTAGAGTGTGGAAAGTGGTTCTCTCACAGTAGCTCCCTTAGTGTACATCAAAAAGTTCACACAGGGGAGAAGCCATATAAATGCCTGGAGTGTGGAAAGTGCTTCTCTCGAAGTGGCAGCCTAAGTAAACATGAACGGGTTCATACAGGGGAGAGGCCATATAAATGCTTGGAGTGTGGAAAGTGCTTCTCTTGGAATGGTGACCTAACTAAACATCAAAGGGTTCACACAGGGGAGAAGCCATATATATGCCTGGAGTGTGGAAAGTGCTTCTCTCAAAATATCAGCCTAATTAAACATCGTAAAGGGGTACACACAGAGGGAGAAGCCATATGAAAAGCCTGGAAGTATGGAGAGTTAGCTTCTCTCAAAATTCCCACCTAGTTGTACACATCAAAGAGATTCACACAGAAGAGAATCCATATACATCTTTTGGAGAGTGGAACATGCTTCTCATGGAATGACACCATAAATGATAATCAAAAAATGCCCACATGAAGGGAAAACCATATATGTGCCTGAAGTTTGGAAAGAGTGCTGCTCTCAGAATGGCACTCTGACTCAACATCTGAGGGTGCTGCACAGGGGGAAAGCCACATGAAATGGAATGTGGAAGGAGATGTGGGCGCTGACATGCTGTAGCCTTACCTTACAGAAATAGAAATCTAGCCAACTTAATTCATCTCACAGCAACTGGGAATATGGTGATGTGAGAAATTACAGACACTGCTAAAATTTGATTAGAAGTCTTTTAAAGGAACAACGCTTTGTTCTGGGCTAATAGGTTTTTTAAAATAGCTTGCTTTGTGTTTTTTTCTATGTTTTGTATTTGCTAATGTAATATCTGTTCTAAAAGTGAAGTTGCCAGTCTTGGATGGGGGATATATACATCCAGGTATAAATCACCTGTATGAACAATCGTCGATCAAAGTGTATGTGTGCCAGTAGTTTGATACCCAGAAGTTGCACATTTTTCTGCCTTTTCCCCACATTCATATGTATTTCTTTTCCCAAATCACATCATGCTGAACATTTTGAATTGCACGTCTGCATTTTAAGATGCGTTGGCCTTTCTTCATAACATGCTTCACTCCTTCTAACTGGGATAAAAGGGGTTGATTGGTCTTCAATTTTGTTTGTATCTGACAAAATGAACTTTGATCCCTACAAAGCTATACTTTGGAAAAATGGTGCCAACCTTAAACGGGTGTTATACTATTACAGAATAAGGGGGGGGGGGTGTTGTATAGCCTGATTGCATCAGATCTTGGAAGCTGAGAAGGGTCAGTACTTGAAAGGGAGAACATCGAGGAATACTTTGCAGACGAAGATCCTGGCAAACCACCTCTGAGTCTCACTTGCCTTGAAAACCTCTTTGCTGGGGCCTTCAAGCAGACTTGAGGCACTTTAAGCCGCATTAATAACCATACCTAATCAACACAAAGTTACCCATCTGAAGTTGCTTTGGATAACCTATGCAAGTTCAATTGCAATGGAAGAGAGTAACCAGAAATCAAAACCCATTCTTTAAGAAGGGAATTTGTTTAATTCATTTTTTTTTCCAGTATATAATTTTTTTTGATAGAATTTGGCAAGCTGGGACAACTTCATTAAAAGCACTGATAAGAAGTTACTCTCAAGATGTATCCTGGAACTTGGTGAGTTACATCTTAGATGTCTTGCTTTGCATTCAAGTGTCATGCCATCGTGCCATCTTAAAGTGGGAGATTTAGTCCTTTTAAACCTGTTTGTGTGCCTCAGAATTTTTGGGCAGGGCAAAATATTTCCCACATTCAATCCATATAAAAGATCTTTGTCCTGATTTGACAATAAGCACCAAATTGAAAACAAAAGGTGAAGCGGGGAAAAGGAGAAATTGCAGGGTGGCACAGTAGATTTTTCAGAGATATTTCCAACGATTGAGGCTCATTCCTCAAGACATGCAGAATAATGCACTTTCAAACTGCTTTCAGTGCTCTTTGAAGCTCTGCAGAATATCAAAATCCACTTGCTGTTGTGAAAGTGGTTTGAAAAATGCATTATCTTGCGTATGCGGTATGAAGGCCTAAGAGCTGGTTTCCTTATACCCACTTTTATTTATCCTTTAAGGAATGCCAAACCACTTACAATAATCTACCTTTCCCTTCCTTGTTAACTGTGATTGGTAGTCTGTCTTTTAATGATGAATTTAGGAGAACCTGATGATAGAATTCTGGTCATCACAAGAGATGAGCGATGGTGGGATTCTCCACTAATTCATACCAGGATCTTCACCAGAAGACTGGACCTGGAAATAGTGAGAACAACTTTGATTAAACAAAGGCGCTTTAATTGAAAGAGGAAAATGTTACATACAAGAGCACTGCAATCATACAGAGCTCCAAGAAAAGAAAGAGTAGAGCAAGAGTTACAGAGAGGGAGTTGGTTTGGGGTGATGTGTTACCCGTTCAGGAAAGACCAAGAAGCAGAGAGGAATGCACAACTTGTGCGCATTGACATGGGGAGAAGATGATGATGCCTGGTGTAATGGATTCAGACCACCGCATTACGCGCCCAGTCTACTTCCTAATGTGTAGATATGAAATGTATCCTGAGCCAATGATGATGAGTGTGACTCATGATAAATCATGTATTGATGAATTTAGAGTGTGATGTGTACTAGAGACTTCTGGATGGTAGTCTTCTGTCTTAATAAAAAAGACACATTTAAGCAGCTGGGTGTGAATGCAATTTCCTAGGAAATGGTTTCGAGGTGGGACAAAATGATAATGGTCTTCGAAAGTGAGTGGGATAGGTATACAGTAAGAGTCTTTGAGTCAGGCCTCCTTAGATGCTAACCAACATGCAAAGGTATGTTAGTAAGAGCCTCCTTAGATGCTAGCTGCGTCTTCTGTCTGGACTCCATTTTGTCCTTATTGGAGCCATGCTCAGCAAAAAAAAAAAATTTGAACTGTACACTCTTGGTACACAGACGCTAGAGGGCTGTTAACACTCTTAGCTGTCCCTTGGGATGATGGCAGTAGTCTTGACTGCTCAATGGATTTCACATAATCTGTGAATAAATAAATTTTGTTTGTTGTTTTATTCAACTTGGCGGTCAAGTGATTTCTGTCCTCTTTATGCTCAACATAAAAATTTGCCCCGCAGCTTTGACCAAAAGTGCTATCTGAAGAACACCTTCCAACTGAGGAAAGGCTCACAGCACAAAAACGCTAATATTCCCTAAATTGATCAAGCGGCTCATTCAAGACATGAAAATAATGCACTGTCAAACTGCTTTCAGTGCTCTTTGAAGTGCGCGGAATAGCAAAATCCACTTGCAAACAGTTGTGAAAGTGGTTTGAAATCGCATTATTTTGCGTATGCAGCGAAGGGGCCAGAGAGTAGAAGCTTCTCTCTTTCAAGGAAGTGCCTTGTTTGGTTACAGGGCGATCAGTGAAGGCATTTCAGTCCTTCAGTACATACGAATAAGCGATCCTGTTTATAGTAAGATTGCAGACAGGAGAGCTTAACATGAAATTGACCCCCTTTGAGACAACTATTGTGCCCTAAAATTAGTCTCTGCCGGTAACGTAGAAAACGTCCTGTGTGTATTGTTGGAGGCTTCCATGGCCAGCTTCAACTGGTTCTGGTGGGTTTTCCAGGCTGGGTGTTTGATCTTGTTCCTAACGTTTCACCTGCATCTGTGGCTGGTGATCTTCAGAGGTGTATCACAGTGATACACCTGCATCTGTGTACAACTTTGATAAGTTGAGTGTATAACTTGCATGTTAAGAACTCACACACGTATACTTGGCAAAAGTTAAATTGTGTACCACCGTTTGTGTATACCAAGGTCCAGAATTTGGTAGTAGCTCCTCACGATAAGAATGGGGAAATTTCCAAAAGCACAGCAGACAGGAGACAGAATAAAAAGAACAAAAGATTATTTTGAAAAACTGATTATTTTGAAAAACAGATTGAGAAAAAAAGGAGGCTCTCCACTTTGCAATGCTAGCTCCAGCGGTGGGATCCAGCAGGTTCTCACAGGTTCCTGAGAGTAGGTTACTCATTATTTGTGTGTGCCGAGAGGGGGTTACTAATGGGTGATTTTGCCACGTGATTTTTGCCTTAGTTACGCCCCTCCTCTCAGCAGTAGCGCGCAGCACTTGAAGCAGCCTAGCAGGAGGTGCACGGGCGTGCGTGGCAGCCTGCGCCGGTGTGTATTCGTTTCCCGCCCAAGGACTGGCGCAGTGGCTGCGTGCTTGCCACAGCCCCCCCCCCCCAGGAATGCCCCGCCCCGTCGTGCCCCGCCCAGCCCCATTGGCGCTACGCCACAGTTTGAATCCCACCCCCATGGGAACCTGTTACTAAAATTTTTGGATCCCACCACTGGCTAGCTCCCTGGGCGGCCTTGATGCAGCCATTCAGGCCCTTCCGCACATGCAGAATAATGCACTTTCAATTCACTTTCAATGCACTTTGCAGCTGGATTTTGTTGTGCGGAACAGCAAAATCCACTTGGAAACAATTGTGAAAGTGGACTGAAAGGGCATTATTCTACATGTGTAGAAGGGGCCTCGCTTACAAGTTACAACCTACCCTACAGGGTTGTTGTGAGGATAAAATGGAGGACGGGCGAATTGGGTAAGCCACATCAGGTTCCCCATAGGGAAAAAAGGTTATAAACGAAATCAATAAAGCAAATAACTGAAATGTCCCCTGTTATTAGGACCCATCCCAGCGTCTCTGTTCAGAAGAGGCGCGGCCCGCTCCCCTCCCCCAACCGCCGCCCTGAAACTTCCATCTCCGACCGCGAGGCGGCGCGCGCGAGAGCGCCAGGAGGAGAAGGGGCGGGAACGCACAAACCCTGCCGCTCGCCCGCCAGGCCGCCGGGTGGCGCTATGGAGAAACGTCGTAGAGTCCCGCCTTTCTCCCTCGCTCCCCATAATGCCCCGCGGCGCGGCGTCAACCTCGGCGGCGGCGGCGGTGGTGGGCGGGGCCACGAAGTTTAGTCGGCGAGTTGCTGGCGGGGCCGCGCGTGCCCGGAGGAAGAGGAGGCGACGGGAGCGCGCCTGGTGCCTCCTGCTGCTGCTGCTGCTGCCCCTGAGGGGAGAGGCGGGGAGCGCGCGCGGCCCATGGGGCGCGGCGGGGGCGAGGGGCGCCGGGGGCGCGGCTGAGGGGGGGGGCGGCGGGGAGGGGGATGCTGTCGCGGAAGAAGACGCGCGCCGACCTCTCCAAACCGGGCGAGGTGCAGGGAAAGTACGTGATCAAGGAGACCAGCCCGCTGCTCCGCAGTGAGTCCCCCGCCGGGAGGGGAGGGGCTGGGGGGGGGTCCGTTAGTGCGGGGAGGAAGAGGAGGAGGAGGAGGAAGGCGGGAGTCTCCCCACCGGAAGGGGGGGGCTCTGACTCGGCGCAGGGTGTGGAGGGGAGGGGGCGTGAGGTGTGTTTCCTTCGCCCTCAAAAACAGCCTTGTGAGGTAGGCTGGGGGCACCTGCAGTTCCGTGTTCTTTGTCTTCACACCTGCAATTCCCACCTTTACTTTTGTCCAAGCCCAGTTGCAGCGATAGAACCAGGAAAAGGGTTTGGGTTTATACCCTGCTTTTCTCTACCTTTAAGGAGTCTCAGCGTGGCTTCCAGGCTCCTTTCCTTTCTCCCCAGCAGACTACTTTGTGAGGTAGGTGGGGCTGAGAGTTCAGAGAGAACTAGGACTGGCCCATGGGACTGCAGCCTGCGGCTCTCCAGATATTCATGGACTACAATTCCCATCAGCCCCTGCCAGCATGGACTGCAATTCCCATCAGCCCCTGCCAGCATGGACTACAATTCTCATCAGCCCCTGCCAGCATGGCCAACGCAGGGGCTGATGGGAATTGTAGTCCATGGACATCTGGTTGCAGACCCCTGGACTGGCCCAAGGGTCACCCGGCAGGCGTCACGTGAAGAAAAAAAGAACAGATTGGATTTATACCCTGAGAGTTAGGTGGGGCTGGGAGTTCAGAGAGAACAGGTCACCCAGCAGGCTTCATAAGTAGGAGTGGGGAACCAAATTTGCTCCTCCAGATTAGAGTCTGCCGCTCATGTGGAGAGGAAGGGAATTGAACCCAGATTTCCAAATAAAAGACCACAGCTCATGTGGAGGAGTGGGGAAACCAACCCGGTTCTCCAGATTAGTGTCTGTCACTCTTCACCACTACATCACCCTGCCTCCGTAAAACTGTAAACTAAAGTCTCTCTTCCCTTTAAACAGTGCATATTACACAGTTCTACATTATAACATCATTATGTGTGTGTATATATTTTATGTTATAATATATACACATTCCATAAAACGTATTGTATAGTTATAGCTAACTGGGAATTTGAATCAAAACTAGGTGATTTTTTAAAATACGCTGATTCCTCTGGACATTGTGACCTGAGTTTGATCCCAACAGAAGTCGGTTTGATTCAGCCTTCCATCCTTCCTAGGTTGGTAAAATTGAGCACCCAGCTTTCTGGGCGTTATGTGTAGGTGACTGGGTAAGGCAGTGGCAAACTGCCCTGTAAACACAGCGTGCCTAGTAAATGTGATGTAACATCATCCCATGGGTCAGTAATGATCCAGTGTTTGTACGGGGGGCCCACCTTTATCTCCCCCCACACACACACAGGGACTCTGGGCAGATGACCTTTTTACTCTTTTGTAAGGTGACCAGATTTTCACCTTTTTAAACCGGGACACGGGCGCGTGTGCGTGCACGGCCGCAAGAGCGCATTGCCTTTTGGGGCACTCCCCGGTTTCGGGAGCGCCCCAGAAGGCAGTGTGGCAGCGCGGGAGGCTCCCGCACTGCCTTCTGGGGCGCTCCTGTGACAGGGCGGGAAACCGGGGATCGCCCCAAAAGGCAGTGTGCTCCTGCGGCCGCATGCGCAGGAGGCTGCCGCACTGCCTTCTGGGGCACTCCCTGGCAGGAAAAGGGGAGCGCCCCAGAAGGCAGTGCGGCAGCCTTCCAAAAATCGGGACGGTTAAAAAAACCCTGCGGGACGCGGGACAAATTGGTTTAAGGCGGGACTGTCCTGCCAAAAGCGGAACGTCTGGTCACCTTACTCTTTTGGAACTCTGATCATTGGTCATAAGAGAATTAACATGGTGGCTAACAGGTGAAAACATGTGTAATATATATAATAAAGTTACACCTGAAAAGTAAAAGTAAACCCTGTTGAAACATCTGGTCATTACTGATTCATGGGGTGATGTCACATCATAACATTTACCAGGCAGAATGTGTTTACAGCATAGGTGTCAAACTTGCGGCCCTCCAGATGTTATGGACTACAGCTCCCATCATCCCCTGCCAGCATGATGCTGGCAGGGGATGATGGGAACTGTAGTCCATAACATCTGGAGGGCTGCGAGTTTGACACCTGTGGCTTACAGGGTGGTTTGCCATTGCCTTCCAAGGTCACCTTCATGTTACCCCCAGCTAGCAGGGTACTCATTTTACCGACCCTGGAAGGATGGACGACTGAGTCAACCTTGAGAAGGTTACCTGATACCTTAAAAGCCACTAAAACGCGGAAAAACACACACACTAAAACCAGAGCCAAAATACATTTTAAAAGCAATGAAAACATTGGGTTGGAAGGAGAGATCATTGAGGGAATGCCAAACGAAACAAAAAATTGGAAGGAGAGATCACTGATAGGTTTCCAAATGAAACAAAAAAGTCTTTACCCGCTGGTGGGAGACAGCAACAGAAAAGGACAGACGAACCTCCCTGGGGGTAGAGCTCCAGAGCTTTGGGGCCACGGCCAAGAAGGTCAGGTGGCCACCCACCCAATCCCAGAAGAAGGGGGCGCCTGAAGGGCTCCAAAGATTATTTTAGTGGTCAGTCGAGTTCATAAGGAAGTAGGTGGTTCTTTGGGCACATTGGTCCTAAACCACTCAGGGCTTTGAGAGTTGAGAGGTCAGAACCTTCAATCAGGCCCAGAAACAAATTGGAAGCCTGAGCAGCCCTAGAGAGACCCATTGGGATGCGTGGGGCGAGCTCTGTGTTGAGGTGCAAGAATTTTTAGTAATGTCTGCATGTGGGAGGGGTCTTATGAAGCTCCCTGAAACAGGGACCACTTTTCCTCTGGGGGGGATCCTATCTTTGTATCAATAAACCAAACACTGGTGGAGTAGAAAATGTTGAAGCAGCGGATTTACTCAGAGTAGACCACCTTGCAGGACGCAGTGTAGACAAGAACTGACAGACACACAGTCACCAGTGCAGTTCTACTAAGAACATAAGAACATAAGAACAAGCCAGCCGGATCAGACCAAAGTCCATCTAGTCCAGCTCTCTGCTACTCGCAGTGGCCCACCAGGTGCCTTTGGGAGCTCACATGTAGGATGTGAACGCAATGGCCTTCTGCGGCTGTTGCTCCCGATCACCTGGTCTGTTAAGGCATTTGCAGTCTCAGATCAAAGAGGATTAAGATTGGTAGCCATAAATCGACTTCTCCTCCATAAATCTGTCCAAGCCCCTT
>NC_059426.1:178624855-178651742 GCF_021028975.2 Sphaerodactylus townsendi
AAGGGGCTTGGACAGATTTATGGAGGAGAAGTCGATTTATGGCTACCAATCTTGATCCTCTTTGATCTGAGACTGCAAATGCCTTAACAGACCAGGTGATCGGGAGCAACAGCCGCAGAAGGCCATTGCGTTCACATCCTACATGTGAGCTCCCAAAGGCACCTGGTGGGCCACTGCGAGTAGCAGAGAGCTGGACTAGATGGACTTTGGTCTGATCCAGCTGGCTTGTTCTTATGTTCTTATGTTCTTAATAGAACTGCACTGGTGACTGTGTGTCTGTCAGTTCTTGTCTACACTGCGTCCTGCAAGGTGGTCTACTCTGAGTAAATCCGCTGCTTCAACATTTTCTACTCCACCAGTGTTTGGTTTATTGATACAAAGATAGGATCCCCCCCAGAGGAAAAGTGGTCCCTGTTTCAGGGAGCTTCATAAGACCCCTCCCTCATGCAGACATTACTAAAAATTCTTGCACCTCAACACAGAGCTCGCCCCACGCATCCCAATGGGTCTCTCTAGGGCTGCTCAGGCTTCCAATTTGTTTCTGGGCCTGATTGAAGGTTCTGACCTCTCAACTCTCAAAGCCCTGAGTGGTTTAGGACCAATGTGCCCAAAGAACCACCTACTTCCTTATGAACTCGACTGACCACTAAAATAATCTTTGGAGCCCTTCAGGCGCCCCCTTCTTCTGGGATTGGGTGGGTGGCCACCTGACCTTGGCCGTGGCCCCAAAGCTCTGGTGCTCTACCCCCAGGGAAGTTCGTCTGTCCTTTTCTGTTGCTGTCTCCCACCAGCGGGTAAAGACTTTTTTGTTTCATTTGGAAACCTATCAGTGATCTCTCCTTCCAATTTTTTGTTTCGTTTGGCATTCCCTCAATGATCTCTCCTTCCAACCCAATGTTTTCATTGCTTTTAAAATGTATTTTGGCTCTGGTTTTAGTGTGTGTGTTTTTTTCCGCGTTTTAGTGGCTTTTAAGGTATCAGGTAACCTTCTCAAGGTTGACTCAGTCGTCCATCCTTCCAGGGTCGGTAAAATGAGTACCCTGCTAGCTGGGGGTAACATGAAGGTGACCTTGGAAGGCAATGGCAAACCACCCTGTAAGCCACAGGTGTCAAACTCGCAGCCCTCCAGATGTTATGGACTACAGTTCCCATCATCCCCTGCCAGCATCATGCTGGCAGGGGATGATGGGAGCTGTAGTCCATAACATCTGGAGGGCCGCAAGTTTGACACCTATGCTGTAAACACATTCTGCCTGGTAAATGTTATGATGTGACATCACCCCATGAATCAGTAATGACCAGATGTTTCAACAGGGTTTACTTTTACTTTTCAGGTGTAACTTTATTATATATATTACACATGTTTTCACCTGTTAGCCACCATGTTAATTCTCTTATGACCAATGATCAGAGTTCCAAAAGAGTAAGGTGACCAGACGTCCCACTTTTGGCGGGACAGTCCCGCCTTAAACCAATTTGTCCCGCGGGGTTTTTTAACTGTCCTGATTTTTGGAAGGCTGCCGCACTGCCTTCTGGGGCGCTCCCCTTTTCCTGCCAGGGAGCGCCCCAGAAGGCAGTGCGGCAGCCTCACGCGCACGCGGCCGCAGGAGCGCACTGCCTTTTGGGGCGCTCCCCGGTTTCCCGCCCTGTCACAGGAGCGCCCCAGAAGGCAGTGCGGGAGCCTCCCGCGCTGCCACACTGCCTTCTGGGGCGCTCCCGAAACCGGGGAGTGCCCCAAAAGGCAATGCGCTCTTGCGGCCGTGCACGCACACGCGCCCGTGTCCCGGTTTAAAAAGGTGAAAATCTGGTCACCTTACAAAAGAGTAAAAAGGTCATCTGCCCAGAGTCCCTGTGTGTGTGTGGGGGGAGATAAAGGTGGGCCCCCCGTACAAACACTGGATCATTACTGACCCATGGGATGATGTTACATCACATTTACTAGGCACGCTGTGTTTACAGGGCAGTTTGCCACTGCCTTACCCAGTCACCTACACATAACGCCCAGAAAGCTGGGTGCTCAATTTTACCAACCTAGGAAGGATGGAAGGCTGAATCAAACCGACTTCTGTTGGGATCAAACTCAGGTCACAATGTCCAGAGGAATCAGCGTATTTTAAAAAATCACCTAGTTTTGATTCAAATTCCCAGTTAGCTATAACTATACAATACGTTTTATGGAATGTGTATATATTATAACATAAAATATATACACACACATAATGATGTTATAATGTAGAACTGTGTAATATGCACTGTTTAAAGGGAAGAGAGACTTTAGTTTACAGTTTTACGGAGGCAGGGTGATGTAGTGGTGAAGAGTGACAGACACTAATCTGGAGAACCGGGTTGGTTTCCCCACTCCTCCACATGAGCTGTGGTCTTTTATTTGGAAATCTGGGTTCAATTCCCTTCCTCTCCACATGAGCGGCAGACTCTAATCTGGAGGAGCAAATTTGGTTCCCCACTCCTACTTATGAAGCCTGCTGGGTGACCTGTTCTCTCTGAACTCCCAGCCCCACCTAACTCTCAGGGTATAAATCCAATCTGTTCTTTTTTTCTTCACGTGACGCCTGCCGGGTGACCCTTGGGCCAGTCCAGGGGTCTGCAACCAGATGTCCATGGACTACAATTCCCATCAGCCCCTGCGTTGGCCATGCTGGCAGGGGCTGATGAGAATTGTAGTCCATGCTGGCAGGGGCTGATGGGAATTGCAGTCCATGCTGGCAGGGGCTGATGGGAATTGTAGTCCATGAATATCTGGAGAGCCGCAGGCTGCAGTCCCATGGGCCAGTCCTAGTTCTCTCTGAACTCTCAGCCCCACCTACCTCACAAAGTAGTCTGCTGGGGAGAAAGGAAAGGAGCCTGGAAGCCACGCTGAGACTCCTTAAAGGTAGAGAAAAGCAGGGTATAAACCCAAACCCTTTTCCTGGTTCTATCGCTGCAACTGGGCTTGGACAAAAGTAAAGGTGGGAATTGCAGGTGTGAAGACAAAGAACACGGAACTGCAGGTGCCCCCAGCCTACCTCACAAGGCTGTTTTTGAGGGCGAAGGAAACACACCTCACGCCCCCTCCCCTCCACACCCTGCGCCGAGTCAGAGCCCCCCCCTTCCGGTGGGGAGACTCCCGCCTTCCTCCTCCTCCTCCTCTTCCTCCCCGCACTAACGGACCCCCCCCCAGCCCCTCCCCTCCCGGCGGGGGACTCACTGCGGAGCAGCGGGCTGGTCTCCTTGATCACGTACTTTCCCTGCACCTCGCCCGGTTTGGAGAGGTCGGCGCGCGTCTTCTTCCGCGACAGCATCCCCCTCCCCGCCGCCCCCCCCCCTCAGCCGCGCCCCCGGCGCCCCTCGCCCCCGCCGCGCCCCATGGGCCGCGCGCGCTCCCCGCCTCTCCCCTCAGGGGCAGCAGCAGCAGCAGCAGCAGGAGGCACCAGGCGCGCTCCCGTCGCTACCCCCCCCCCCGCCTCCTCTTCCTCCGGGCACGCGCGGCCCCGCCAGCAACTCGCCGACTAAACTTCGTGGCCCCGCCCACCACCGCCGCCGCCGAGGTTGACGCCGCGCCGCGGGGCATTATGGGGAGCGAGGGAGAAAGGCGGGACTCTACGACGTTTCTCCATAGCGCCACCCGGCGGGCGGCCTGGCGGGCGAGCGGCAGGGTTTGTGCGTTCCCGCCCCTTCTCCTCCTGGCGCTCTCTCGCGCGCCGCCTCGCGGTCGGAGATGGAAGTTTCAGGGCGGCGGTTGGGGGAGGGGAGCGGGCCGCGCCTCTTCTGAACAGAGACGCTGGGATGGGTCCTAATAACAGGGGACATTTCAGTTATTTGCTTTATTGATTTCGTTTATAACCTTTTTTCCCTATGGGGAACCTGATGTGGCTTACCCAATTCGCCCGTCCTCCATTTTATCCTCACAACAACCCTGTAGGGTAGGTTGTAACTTGTAAGCGAGGCCCCTTCTACACATGTAGAATAATGCCCTTTCAGTCCACTTTCACAATTGTTTCCAAGTGGATTTTGCTGTTCCACACAACAAAATCCAGCTGCAAAGTGCATTGAAAGTGAATTGAAAGTGCATTATTCTGCATGTGCGGAAGGGCCTGAATGGCTGCATCAAGGCCGCCCAGGGAGCTAGGCTAGCATTGCAAAGTGGAGAGCCTCCTTTTTTTCTCAATCTGTTTTTCAAAATAATCAGTTTTTCAAAATAATCTTTTGTTCTTTTTATTCTGTCTCCTGTCTGCTGTGCTTTTGGAAATTTCCCCATTCTTATCGTGAGGAGCTACTACCAAATTCTGGACCTTGGTATACACAAACGGTGGTACACAATTTAACTTTTGCCAAGTATACGTGTGTGAGTTCTTAACATGCAAGTTATACACTCAACTTATCAAAGTTGTACACAGATGCAGGTGTATCACTGTGATACACCTCTGAAGATGCCAGCCACAAATGCAGGTGAAACGTTAGGAACAAGATCCACCACCCAGCCTGGAAAACCCACCAGAACCAGTTGAATCTGGCCATGGAAGCCTCCAACAATACACACAGGACGTTTCTACGTTACCAGCAGAGACTAATTTTAGAAACAATAGTTGTCTCAAAGGGGGTCAATTTCATGTTAAGCTCTCCTGTCTGCAATCTTACTATAAACAGGATCCTTATTCGTATGTACTGAAGGACTGAAATGCCTTCACTGATCCTTGTAACCAAACAAGGCACTTTCTTGAAAGAGAGAAAACTCTCTCTCTGGTCCCTTCCGCACACGCAAAATAATGCGTTTTCAAACCACTTTCACAACTGTTTGCAAGTGGATTTTGCTATTCCGCACACTTCAAAGAGCACTGAAAGCAGTTTGACAGTGCATTATTTTGCATGTGCGGAATGAGCCGCTGATCAATTTAGGGAATGTGCTCGGTTTTGTGCTGTGAGCCTTTCCTCAGTTGGAAGGTGTTCTTCAGATAGCACTTTTGGTCAAAGCTGCGAGGCAAATTTTATATTGAGCATAAAGAGGACAGAAATCACTTGACCACCAAGTTGAATAAAACAACAAACAAGATTTATTTATTCACAGATTATGTGGTATCCATTGAGCAGTCAAGACTACTGCCATCATCCCAAGGGACTGCTAAGAGTGTTAACAGCCCTCTGCGTCTGTGTACAGAGTGTACAGTTCAAATTTTTTGCTGAGCATGGCTCCAATAAGGACAAAATGGAGTCCAGACAGAAGACAGCTAGCATCTAAGGAGGCTCTTACTAACATACCTTTGCATGTTAGTTAGCATCTAAGGAGGCCTGACTCAAAGACTCTTACTAACATACCTATCCCTCACTCGAGAAGACCATTATCATTTTGTCCCACCTCGAAACCATTTCCTAGGGAATTGCATTCACACCCAGCTGCTTAAATGTGTCTTTTTATTAAGACAGAAGACTACCATCCAGAAGTCTCTAGTACACATCACACTCTAAATTCATCAATACATGGTTATCATGAGTCACACTCATCATCATTGGCTCAGGATACATTTCACTCTACACATTAGGAAGTAGACTGGACGCATGTGCGGTGGTCTGATCCATACACCAGGCATCATCATCTTCTCCCCATGTCAATACGCACAAGTTGTGCATTCCTCTCTGCTTCTTGGTCTTCTGAACAGGTAACACATCACCCCAAACCAACTCCCTCTCTGTAACTCTTGCTCTACTCTTTCTTTTCTTAGACTCTGTATGATTGCAGTGCTCTTGTATGTAACATTTTCCTCTTTCAATTAAAGCGCCTTTGTTTAATCAAAGTTGTTCTCACTATTTCCAGGTCCAGTCTTCTGGTGAAGATCCTGGTATGAATTAGTGGAGAATCCCACCATCGCTCATCTCTTGCTGACCAGAATTCTATCATCAGATTCTCCTAAATTCATCATTAAAAGACAGACTACCAATCTGGTTAACAAGGAAGGGAAAGGTAGATTATTGTAAGTGGTTTGGCATTCCTTAAAGGTAAATAAAAGTGGGTATAGAAACCAGCTCTTAGGCCCCTTCCGCACACGCAAAATAATGCATTTTCAAACCACTTTCACAACTTTTTGCAAGTGGATTTTGATATTCTGCAGAGCTTCAAAGAGCACTGAAAGCAGTTTGAAAGTGCATTATTCTGCATGTGCGGAATGAGCCTCAATCATTGGAAATCTCTGAAAAATCTACTGTGCCACCCTGCAATTTCTCCTTTTCCCCGCTACCTTTTGTTTTCAATTTGGTGCTTATTGTCACGTCAGGACAAAGATCTTTTATATGGATTGAATGTGGGAAATATTTTGCCCTGCCCAAAAATTCTAGGCACACAAACAGGTTTAAAAGGACTAAATCTCCACTTTAAGATGGCACCGTGGCATGACACTTGAATGCAAGCAAGACATCTAAGATGCCAACTCACCAAGTTCCAGGATACATCTTGAGAGTAACTTCTTATCAGTGCTTTTAATGAAGTTGTCAACGCTTACCAAATTCTATCAAAAATTATATACTGGAAAAAAATGAATTAAACAAATTCCCTTCTTAAGAATGGGTTTGATTTCTAGTTACTCTCTTCCATTGCAATTGAACTTGCATAGGTTATCAAAACAGCTTCAGATGGGTAACTGTGTTGGTCGGTATGGTGTGTACGCTTAAAGTGCCTCAAGTCACAACTGACCCCAGCAAGAGGTTTTCAAGGCAAGTGAGACTCAGAGGTGGTTTGCCAGGATCTTCGTCTGCAAAGTATTCCTCGATGTTCTCCCTTTCAAGTACTGACCCTTCTCAGCTTCCAAGATCTGATGCAATCAGGCTATACAACACCCCCCCCCTTATTCTGTAATAGTATAACACCGTTTTAAGGTTGGCACCATTTTCCAAAGTATAAGCTTTGTGGATCAAAGTTCATTTTGTCAGATACAAACAAAATTGAAGACCAATCAACCCTTTTATCCCAGTTAGAAGGAGTGAAGCATGTTATGAAGAAAGGCCAACGCATCTTAAAATGCAGACGTACAATTCAAAATGTTCAGCATGATGTGATTTGGGAAGAAATACATAGATGTGGGAAAGGCAGAAAATGTGCACTTCTGGGTATCAAACTACTGGCACATACACTGATCGACATTCATACAGGTGATTTATACCTGGATGTATTATCCCCCATCCAAGACTGGCAACTTCACTTTAGAACAGATATTACATTAGCAAATACAAAACAGAAAAACACAAAGCAAGCTATTTTAAAAAACCTATTAGCAGAACAAAGCGTTGTCTTTAAAAGACTTCTATCAAATTTTAGCAGTGTCTGTAATTCTCACACACCATATTCCCAGTTGCTGTGAGATGAATTAAGTTGGCTAGATTTATTTCTGTAAGGTAAGGCTACAGCTGTCAGCGCACCTCCTTCCACATTCCATTTCATGTGGCTTTCCCCCTGTGCACCCTCAGATGTTGAGTCAGAGTGCCATTCTGAGAGCAGCACTTTCCAAACTTCAGGCACATATATGGTTTCCTTCATGTGGGCATTTTGATTATCATTTATGGTGTCATTCCATGAGAAGCATGTTCCACTCTCCAAAGATGTATATGGATTCTCTTCTGTGTGAATCTTTTGATGTACAACTAGGTGGGAATTTTGAGAGAAGCACTCTCCATACTCCAGGCTTTCATATGGCTTCTCCTCTGTGTGTACCCTTTGATGTTTAATTAGGCTGATATTTTGAGAGAAGCACTTTCCACACTCCAGGCATATATATGGCTTCTCCCCTGTGTGAACCCTTTGATGTTTAGTTAGGTCACCATTCCAAGAGAAGCACTTTCCACACTCCAAGCATTTATATGGCCTCTCCCCTGTATGAACCCGTTCATGTTTACTTAGGCTGCCACTTCGAGAGAAGCACTTTCCACACTCCAGGCATTTATATGGCTTCTCCCCTGTGTGAACTTTTTGATGTACACTAAGGGAGCTACTGTGAGAGAACCACTTTCCACAATCTAGGCATTTATATGGTTTCTCCCCTGTATGAATCCTTTGATGTTTAGACAGGTCACCATTCCGAGAGAAGCACTTTCCACACTCCAGGCATTTATATGGCTTCTCCCCTGTGTGAACCCTTTGATGTTTACCTAGGCCGTCATTCCGAGAGAAGCACTTTCCACACTGTGGGCATTTATATGGCTTCTCCCCTTTGTGAATCCTTTGATGTTCAGTTAGGACACCAGACCGAGAGAAGCACTTTCCACATTGCGAGCATTTATACGGCTTGTCCCCTGTGTGAACCCTTTGATGATGAATTAAATGGCTATTCTGAGAGAAGCACTTTCCACACTCTAGGCATTTATATGGCTTCTCCCATTTGTGAATCCTTTGATGTACAGTTAGGTGGCCATATCGAGAGAAGCACTTTCCACACTCCAGGCATTTATATGGCTTCTCCCCCGAATGAACCTTTTGATGTACATTTAGGTCGCTATTCCGACAGAAGCACTTTCCACATTCAAAGCATTTATATGGTTTCTCCCCTGTATGTATCCTTTTATGTATTGTTAGTGCGCTACTGCCACGGAAGCTCTTTCCACATTCCAAACATTTATATGATTTCCAGCATGATGTACCCTTCTGACATGTTTTAATATTAAATTTGAAATTGAACCTTGTCTCTTTTATAGCACCCTTATGACTTGACTTTCCCTTCCATATTTCTTCTTGGGCTGAGAACACCAATTTCTTCCTTTGCTTCTCTTTTGCTTTCCATTTTCTTCTGAACTCTTGCTTTGTTATCGCTTGATCCCCAGATTTAGATTCCTCCTGCAGATCTTCGTCTTTTTCCACAACTACCACTGCCGATACCTTCTTCCTCACCCTCTTCCTTACTTTTGGAACTGCAAAAGAGAGAGAGAAATCAAAGAAGAATGAAATGTTAGAAATACCAGTTCACAGTTCCCTTGTGTTCATGTAGGAAGCACACAGGGGCAGAATCGGAAAATATATTTTTTTAATGTGGGAAAAATGTGGACAGACATAAATCTGGAGGCTAGAGGCATGGACAGATATTTTTTAAAACCTTGAAAATGACACAGGTTTGCCCAAAAATGTTAATTAAAAAAGGGAGATTAAGAACCAAATGTCTTCAGTGGTTATTGCTAAGCAGCCACACAGCATTTCCGGTCTTGGCTTCCGTCAGAGCCATGAGGAATCAGAGAATCATAAAGTTGGAAGAGACCACCAGGGCCATCAAGTCCAACCCCCCCTGCCATGCAGGAACACACAGTCAAAGAACTCCCGACATATGTTCATCCAGCTGGGAAGTGTGAACGCTTCTGGGAAGTGTGGTGTGTGAACAAGATCTTGGGGTAGGGGTGGACTGTAAAGTGAATATGAGCAATCACTCTGATGCAGCAGCAAAAAAGGCTAATGTGGCCTTGGGGTGTTTCACCAGAGGCATAACATCCAAACTGCAAGATGTCATAGTCCCACTGTACACGACTTTGGTCATGATGCACCTGGAGTACTGCATGCAGTTATGGAGTCCTCACATCAAAAAGGATGTGGACAGAATAAAGCAGGTAAAGAAAAGAGTTACAACGATGATCTCAGGTCTGGAGAGCAAACTCTATGAAGGAAGGCTAAAGGACTTGGAAATATTCAGCCTGGAAAAGAGGAAATGATTGCTCTCTTTAAGTATTTGAAGAGTTGCCACTTAGAGGAAGGAACGGAGCTGTTCCTTTTGCCAGCAGAGGGTATAAACCACAGACAGAAAGATACCGGCTCAAAATTAGAGGAAAAAATATTTTTTACAGTACAAATAGTTCAGCAATAGAATCAGCTACCTGAAACTCCAAAGAGGATGCTGCCATCCCCTCTTTTTTTTCTTCCGTATTCTAATAAAGGAGAAATAATACTTACTTAGAGCAGCAGTGGTCTCATAGTTTTCCTTTGTAACTTCCCAGAAGAGTTTTCTTTGGCCTGGATCCAGCAAAGCCCATTCCTCCTCCGTGAAGAACACGGCTACCTCGTCAAAGGACACTGAGGATCTCTGAAAGAGGAAGATCAAACCCGGTTCCCCAGATTAAAATCCACCTGCTCTTAACCACTACAGCCCGCTGGCTCTCTAAACAGACTCAGAGGATTTGAAATCGATTTATTGAGTGGAGTTCAAACAGGTTCAAAGATCTTTGCCAAAACTAAAACGTTCACATTCAGCCTTCTCACGAATTCCCACATCGCACCCCCTCCTTTTGCTCAGTTGCTAAGCAACCTGCTCAGAGGTGGGATCCAGCAGGTTCTCACAGGTTCCCGAGAGTAGGTTACTCATTATTTGTGTGTGCCGAGAGGGGGTTACTAATTGGTGATTTTGCCACGTGATTTTTGCCTTAGTTACGCCCCTCCTCTCGGAGTAGCGCGCAGAACTTGAAGCAGTCTAGCAGGAGGTGCACCGGTGTGCGTGGCAGCCTGCGCCTGCATGCATTCGTTTCCCGCCCAAGGACCAGCGCAGCAGCTGCGTCCTTGCCACAGCCCCGCCCAGGAATGCCCCTCCCCAGGAATGCCTGGCCCCGCCCCCGTTGTGCCCCGCCCAGCCCCATTGGCGCTACGCCACAGTTTGAATCCCACCACCATGGGAACCTGTTACTAAAAATTTTGGATCCCACCACTGGACAGCCCTTTCAACCAAGCTTGAGCAATCATACATAGCATAGCTCTAACTCACATTACAAGAAGCAGCAGCCAGGATGCCACAGCCTCCCACCTTTCCCTGGAGACATGAAAAGACCAAGGTTTCGTGGGTCTTGACACTAGTTCCCAATGGACGTGCTTATCGAGTTGGAACCGCTCTTCTAACGGTCTTAGCGGTTGACCAAAGAATTGCTGTTCCTGTGTCCAAGTTTCTACCTTTTGCAATGAAAATGTCAGCTGAAATAATGACCAGTGCCTAATTTATCCAGATTCAAATCATTTCACTGAAGGTACCATAAGACATGTAATACGCAGAGAGGCGCTACGTGATCGATTCATTTTACTGCAGCGTTTTTATCAGTTTTCTGCTTCTGTTTTTAACTGTTTTCGTCTGAATGGCCCATGGGTCAAAATAAAGACTGACTTGACTTCAGACTAGCTGCCAAGTCGGAGGGCTCCTTGAGGACGATGCTCACCGGAATCACACTCTAGAGCAGGGGTCTGCAACCTGTGGCTCTCCAGATGTTCACGAACGACAATTCCCATCAGCCCCTGGAGAGCCGCAGGTTGCAGACCCCTGCTCTAGAATAAGCAATGGAAGGCTTTTCAGATGTTTCCATTATAGGAGCAAAATATGGCCAAATGCTGAGAGTCCAGAAAGCTATAAGGCCCAGCAGGGACAGGCAATGTGTCCTGCTGCGTGAGACTGGGGGCGCCCCTTTTAATGATAAAATAAAGATAGGCTGGTTGCCTGGAACACATTCAAGAGAGGAGGAGGAGGAGGAGGAGGAGGAGGAGTTTGGATTTATATCCCTCCTTTCTCTCCTGCAGGAGACTCAAAGGGGCTGACAATCTCCTTGCCCTTCCTCCCCCCCACAACAAACACCCTGTGAGGTAGGTGGGGCTGAGAGAGCTCCAAGAAGCTGTGACTAGCCCAAGAGTGAAAACACAAGCCATCCCACCCCCCTCGCATAGTCCTTGCCAGGGAAATGTGTCTCTTTACGCTCCCTCCGGCCACCTCTTCTACTGCCGCTCCAGTTCACACGTAATTTCTCTCCCTCCTCTATTCTTGCTCAAAAGCTGTCGAGAAGATCCTAAACCAGTGATGGTGAACCTATGGTACGGGTGCCAAAGGTGGCACTCAGAGCCCTCTCTGTGGGCATGCGCAAACAAGAGTCGCCCCCACCCTCACCCCTACACATCTAGGCTGGCCTGGGCCACTGGGCTCGATTATTAGCATTAAACCCAAGACCTAGTTTTGGGGAAGCAGTCTAGGTAACCCTGTTAAGCGCTGTTAAACCCCACTGATTTTCATGCGAAGAACTACAGCGCGATCCTTTACCTGGGAGTAAGCTCGGTTGCTGGTAGTAAGGCTTGCTTCTGAGTAAACCCTCCTAGGGTAATGATTCACCCGTTGGAAGAGTTGCAGAGTTGCTTCAAAGCAAAGCCACCGACTACCACCAAGCTTACTCCCGAGTAACGCATGCCTCGGAGCCAACTGTTTTTTCTAAACGAAAACCTCAGTATTCAGGTTAAATTGCCATGTTGGCACTTTGCGATAAATAAGCGGGTTTGGGGTTGCAATTTGGGCACTCGGTCTTGAAAAGGTTCGCCATCACTGTCCTAAACTCACCTTTCCTGCAGATGCGCGAGAGCCAAACTCTCCCTCCAGCCGGGGGAAACAAGACCGAAGAGCGGCCCTGTGGGATTCCATATTCCACTGTTCTCCCCCTCCAGGAAGAATCACCCCCAGGGCACTGTCGACAGGCAGACTTGACCTCTCTGGTGCTCGCGAGGCGTCCTGGGAAATGTAGTTCCCTGCAACAGCAAGACACAAACGGAATGAAAAAATGAAGCAAAACAAGTTTGCGGCAAAAACAGAATAATATATTCCTATCATATCTCAGCATCATTCTGAAGCCCGAGGGATAACACTTCAACTGGATGTCCATCTCTCCCAATCAGAGCCCTCTTCATCAATACATTTCCCTTCATAAGCATAAGCATTTTATTGTCATTGTGCACGCACAACGAAATTTACAGCAGCATTCCTCGATGCACACAATTTCAGACTCATACCCCATCCTCACTTTCCCCTTCCTCCACCCATCCCTGCACAGCCCCAAACACATCAACACGAAGCTGCGGAGTTCAGCACAGCCACAGCTCTAGAGTAGAAGCTGTCTCTAAGCCTCTTTGTCCTAGTTTTGATAGACCTGTATCGTCTGCCGGATGGTAACAGTTCAAAAAGAGGGTGTGCTGGATGAGACGGGTCTCTCAGAATATTTTGGGCTTTCTTTAGGCTTCGGGAGTTATAGAGTTCTTCCAAGGAGGGGAGAGGGCAGCCGATAATCCTCTGTGCAGTAGTGATCACCCTTTGGAGCGCCTTCCTATCTGCCACTGTGCAACTGGAGAACCGTACACAGATGCAGTAGGTTAAGACGCTCTCTAGAGCACAGCGGTAAAAGGACACCAGGAATTTTCCATTCAGTTGTTGTTTCCTTAACAGTCTCAGATAGTACAGTCTTCATAGCATCCATCTATTCGCTTTATGCTTTCTTTTTCAGGCAGTGTAAGACTCCCCCCCCCCCCCCCCAGGTGTGGGAGGTCTGGGGGGCTTTTTTGTGGCCAATGAAAGTACGTTCTGAAACTCAAGAGGACAAAAGGAAGATGCCATCCCCTCCCTTCCTTGTCTTTCGTGTTCATAGTGAAAGGGAAAAGATCCTTACCCATAGAGTCCACGGCCTCGTAATTTTCCTCCATAACTTCCCAGTAGAGTTTTCGTCGGCTTAGATCCAGCAGAGCCCATTCCTCCTCTGTGAAGAACACGGCGACCTCCTCAAAGGACACTGCGGATCTCTGAAAGAGGAAAAAATGGCCCAATTGATCTACCATTCCTGTCTCTGAGCATTCAAGAGTGAAAGAAGAACCTCATCGGCCAGTCAATTGCGTAAAAGAATGCAATACATCAAACCAGGGGTCTTCAAACCATGGCTCTCCAGATGTTCATAGACTACAATTCCCATGAGTCCTACCACTTGGCCATGCTGGCAGGGGCTGATGGGAATTGTGGTCCATGGACATCTGGAGGGCCATAGTTTGAAGACCCCTGCATCAAACCAATAGCAGGAAAAACTGTGTTCTCTCCCTCTCCGCCCAGCCTGTGACAGGTACTTTATTTTTTGTTACAAAAGGAGAAAAATAATAGAAGGGGGAAAACCTCAAAATTCAGTAACTCCACAAAAAATTATACGTACAGACATCTACAGAACATTTTCAGATATCTATAAATAAGCCCACGTGTAATAGTCTTCTGTATGCCTTTGGAGTGTCCAGCTGCTGACATGGTGCCCCCTTACTGCCCTGCCCCTAGGGCAGTTACATCAGGGTCCCCTCATATTGAGGGGTCCTGCCATCCCCCCCCCATGGGGGTAGGTTTTAAATTGGGGTCGGACGCCTTTTATTATGTATTATGGTTTTTTGCTGTTTTATGAGTTTTAAGCTATTTTATGGGATGGAGCCTATGTGTTTATATTTGTACGACCGCTCCTCTTGATGTTGTAGTGAATGTTGTTCACCGCCCGGAGCCCTTCGGGGATCGGGCGGTATACAAATTAAATAAATAAATAAATAATAATAATAATAATATGCCGTGCAGTCAAATACTGTTAACTTTCTAAGGTTCTCAACCCACTGATTTACCAGAAAACGGGCATTTATTTTCCCAGCGTTGTAATAATACAAGTCTTTTAGCTGGGGTCAGGACACGGAGGGTGCCAGTTTCGCCGGCCTCCAAAACAATCAAATGGACATTCTCATACAAAACAGACGTAAGTAATAATTTCCTCACACAGAAAGCAAATGACTGGACAGGCTCAAAGCATACTTCCATGATGGGAGCAAAATGTGGCCAAACACTTCTTTGGGGTCAGCCTGTGGAGTGTGCAAAAAAGAGCGCCGCGAATGAGCGAAGGAGGGCAGAAAGAACCACACAAGGAACGGATCGGACAATGGGTTGGTCTTTTTTAGCTTTAAAAAGGGCTTGGACAGATTTATGGAGGAGAAGTCGATCTATGGCTGCCAATCTTGATCCTCCTTGATCTCAGATTGCAAATGCCTTAGCAGACCAGGTGCTCGGGAGCAGCAGCAGCCGCAGAAGGCCATTGCTTTCACATCCTGCAGGTGAGCTCCCAAAGGCACCTGGTGGGCCACTGTGAGTAGCAGAGTGCTGGACTAGATGGACTCTGGTCTGATCCAGCTGGCTAGTTCTTATGTCCTTATGTCCCCAACCTGGCACCTGTGGGCTGCATGGCGTTTGTTGACACCTTTTCTGGCGCCCACCAGGTGTTTTTAGGAAGTGGGTGAGGAAGGGTCTGATGGACTATTGAAGATTTGATTGGCAGAGCCAGATTTTTAGTACGTTGCTATGGCAGCAGCTGCCCCCCCCCCCCCCCCCCCCCCCCCCCCCCCCCCACCCCCCCCCGGGGGGGGGGGCGAATTCCTCAGGCCCTCCCGGGGGGGGGGCGCCCCCCCCCCCCCCCCCCCCCCG
The DNA here is from genome assembly GCF_021028975.2 of Sphaerodactylus townsendi. Classification (NCBI taxonomy): domain Eukaryota; kingdom Metazoa; phylum Chordata; class Lepidosauria; order Squamata; family Sphaerodactylidae; genus Sphaerodactylus; species Sphaerodactylus townsendi. The sequence goes on from NC_059426.1 coordinate 178,640,080, forward strand.
TCCCCAGCCCAAGGACCCACACTGTGGGACTGAGGTCCAGCCCTGGCAGCCATTGGGGGGCTGGTTCCGCCTCCTGCAGCTGCCAGGTTGCCCTCCCTGCCCGGGCAGACTTCCAGCTGTGCCCGGGGGCTCCAAGGGTTGGGGACCCATCCTGGTCTGGGGGTTCAGCGCAGAATAAGCGCAGGGCTTTTGGACTAGAGGACACTGGAGGGGGTGGAAACACAACCCCCCCCCCACGCCACCCCCAGATCTTGCACGGGGAAGACCCCCCCTTTCCTCTCTCCCTCCGGCCAGCCCCCCGCCCTTGCACCCCGTTGCAGCATCATTCCGCCCCCCTCACCGTGCAAGAGCCGGATCCTCCCTCCCGCCGGGGAAAGGGAGGCAGGAGAGACGCCCCCCAACAGGACTCCATGGATCACCCCAGACCTCCTGCGCCCCCTGCGAGAGAAAGCCGCCCCTTCCCACCCACCCCCACCCTGATGGGCGGGGTTGGCCGGTCTGGTGCTCGCACGTCCTTCTGGGAAATGTAGTTCCTAGCATCAACAAGACCCAGAAGAACAGGGAGGGAATACCACAGATTTGGGGTTGGAGCTGCGGGAGAGGTGACACGATAGCCCTGTTGAGACATTTGAAGAACATAAGAACGAGCCTGCTGGGTCAGACCAGAGTCCATCTAGTCCAGCACTCTGCTACTCGCAGTGGCCCACCAGGTGCCTTTGGGAGCTCACCTGCAGGAGGTGAAAGCATTGGCCTTCTGCTGCTGCTGCTGCTCCTGAGCACCTGAACTGTTAAGGCATTTGCAACCTCAGAATGTCATGTTGGTGGGGGAGAAAGCTTGTTTTCTGCTGCTCCAGAGGCTAGGACCAGGAGAAATGGGTTCAAGATGAAGGTTCCTGATTCCACCTAAACATTAGGAAGAACTTCCTGATGGAAGTTCGACAGTGGAATGCACTCCCTCCGAGAGTGGTGTGGAGTCTCCTTCTTTGCAGGTTTTTAAACAGAGGCTGGATGAACATATATCTGGAATGTGTCCCTGCATGGCGGGGGGTTGGACTAGATGGCCCTTGGGGGTCTCTTCCAACTCTATGATTCTATCTCCAGCAATTTCTGAAGCCAGAGCTGGCGACTTACTGCTAGGGTTCTGCTGATGCCTATTTTGAACACTGGGGGGCTTAGCTTTGCAGCAGACTGCAGGCAGCTAGGAGAAAAAGAAGTGGGCAGTACTGGCCGCATGCGTCACGTGGGGCGGAGGGTCCCAACCTAGACAGGCTTGTATTTAAAACACGAACCTTTCTGAGCAAATTTCCCACTTGCTTAGGAAGTTGCTATTCCCAGGGTTTCCGGCAGAGGGCGCTCCCACCACTCGCAACGCTATTGGATCCTGGGGAAGCCGCAGGATCCAATACGAACGTCAGAGGCGGGACCACTCAGGGGAGCGAAGAATGGTCTCGCCTCTGACATTCCTATTGGTTCCCGAGGCTTCCCCCACCGAATAGTTTTGGTCTCCCTGCCGTGCCGTAGTCACGGGGCCGAGCGCGCATGCGTGCGCGGCGAATGTGCCCCTGTCAGGGCAGGTATCTGCATGGCGGTGGATGAAGTGGGGGAAAGCGGCGTCCGGCTGACGGGGTTCTCTTAGGGATTAGCCGGCTTCTTGTCCGCCATGAAATCCCGTTTCAGCACCGTCGATATCCGGGCGGTGATCGCTGAGCTCCGTCACAGGTGCGTACAGGTGGCCACGCCCCCTTGTGGACTGAGGCCACGCCCCTTTGTTGTTGTTCCCTCCCTCCCAAGAAGAGGCTCTAGGTGGGAAGACGTGGTCGACCTGTCAGGTCTCAGCAGTCCGTCCTCCTACCTGCATGCAGCTTGGCTGGCTGGCATAGGGTTGCCAGCTCTGCCCTGGGGATTTGGGGGCGGAGCCTGCAGAGGGCGGGGTTCGGGGTTCCGATTGCCAATCACCAGGTAGCACCTGGCGATCTCCTGCTATTATGGCTGCTCTCCAGACGACCAAGATGAGGTTCCTCGGAGAAAAAGACCCCCCCCCCCTCACTTTTGTGGTGTCTCCTACTGGCAAGGATATGGAGCTCGCCTGGGGGCAGGGCCTGCCGCAAGGTCAGCAACCTCTTCCCACCCACCCTCACCCCCCCCCCCCCGGTGCTTCCCTTCACCCTGGGAGGGGAAGGTGGGGGGTGGTGGCAAGCAGGGGAACTGGGAGGGGAAGATGGGGGGAGGATGGCAGGGGTACCATGAGATATGAAGAGTGAGGTCAAGGGTACCGTGACGTGGAAAAAGTTGGAAAACACTGATCTAGACGCTATACTCCTATTGATTTGAATTGCATTGACTTTCTTGACTGCCACATCACACTGCTGACTTGGTTTGTGGTCTACTAAGACTCCCAGATCCCTTTCACATATATTATTGTCAAGCCAGGTTTCCCCCATTTTAAATCCGTTAATTTCAATTTTTCTGCCTAAATGTAGCATCTCACATCGATCTCTGCTGAAATTGATTTTGTTAGTTTTGGCCCAGCACTCTAATCTGTCCCAGTCATTTTAAATTCTGACCACATCCTCTAGGGCAGTGATGTCGAACCTATGGCACGGGTGCCAGAGGTGGCACTCAGAGCCCTCTCTGTGGGCACTCGCGCACAGAGTTCATCATGTGGGAGGGGGTGGAAAATCACCCCCCCACACACACACACACATCTAGGCTGGTCTGGGCATGATCCTTTACCTGGGAGTAAGCTCAGTTGCTGGCAATGGGGCTTGCTTCTGAGTAAACCCTCCTAGGATCGTGATTCACCCATTTGAAGCATTGCACAGTTGCTTCACTAAGCTTACTCCTGAGTAACGCGCGCCTTGGAGCCAACCGTTTTTTTCTAAACTGAAACCTCAGTATTCAAGTTAAATTGCCAGGTTGGCACTTTGCGATAAATAAGTGGGTTTTGGGTTGCAATTTGGGCACTCGGTCTCAAAAAGGTTCGCCATGCCCCGAGAGGAGCAACTTAGTGAGCTGGGTATGTTTAGTTGGAGAAAAGAAGGTTAAGGGATGACATGATCGCCATGTTTAAATATTTGAAGGGATGTCATGTTGAAGACAGAGCTAGCTTATTTTCTGGTGCTCCAAGAGACTAGGACAAGGAGTAATGGATTCAAGGTTTAGGAAAAGAGATTCTATGTAAACTTCCTGGTGGTAAGCGCTGTTTGACAGTGGAATACACTGCTTCAGGGGGTGGTGGAGTCTCCTTCAGATGACAACATCATAAACATGAGAAAGTGGCGGCTGCAACAGCAGTTGATGCTTCAGTGCATTTGTTAATTTTTATGGGGGCTGAAGGCTCTTTTTTTCCTTGCATTTTTCTCAAAAACTTGCTTTTTGAATCCCTTCAGGATGTGGAAACACTTCTTCACACAACGTGTGATTGGTGTTTGGAATATGCTGCCACAGGAGGTGGTGATGGCCACTAACCTGGATAGCTTTAAAAGGGGCTTGGGCAGATTTATGGAGGAGAAGTCGATTTATGGCTGCCAATCTTGATCCTCCTTGATCTGAGATTGCAAATGCCTTAGCAGACCAGGTGCTCAGGAGCAGCAGCAGCAGAAGGCCATTGCTTTCACATCCTGCACGTGAGCTCCCGAAGGCACCTGGTGGGCCACTGCGAGTAGCAGAGTACTGGACTGGATGGACTCTGGTCTGATCCAGCTGGCTTGTTCTTATGTTCTTATGATGTCTGTCGCTTTACCAAATATTTGTTGGGAGAGGTTCAGAGAGTAGCAACGTGGGTCTGCAGTAGAACAGCTAGATTTGAGTCCAGTAGAGCACCTTAAAGACCAGCAAGATTCTCAGGGTACAAGCTTTAGAGAATTAAAGTACAAGTAAGCACTATCTAAAGGAGGCAGCTTCAACTTGCGAAAGCATGTACCCTGAGCATCTTGTTGCTTTCTAAGGTGCCGCTGGACACAGATCTGTTTGTTAAGAGAGTTCTTGGTTCAATTTTATAAATCAGTATGGACTCCCGTATCGTTCTCTTACCTGCTTTTATGTAGAGACGACAAACGATGTTCACAACATTTTGTCTTGTTTACATACACAGCCTCTTGGGAATGAGAGTATACAACATTTATGATGTGGATAACAAGACGTACCTCATCCGCCTTCAGAAGTAAGAGCTGAGTTTTCTTGTTTGTTGTGTTTTCTGTATTTTTAAATATGCGTTATTCTTTTCAACCAGTTAAAGTAGATAACTGAAATACGGGAAATGATGAGTGAGAGAACCGATGAAGAAAACGAACAGATCTGTTGCAGCCCCCAGCTATTAAAAGCCAGCTTGAGTGCAAAGATCTTACAATTAAATGACGCCTAGGAAAAGTGAATGAGTAGGATTCCTCCTTTTTGAAAGCTGGAGAAGAGTAGGTTTTGATTCCCCGCTCTGCCACTTGAGCTGTGGAAACTTATCTGGTGAACCAGAATAGCTTGTGCATTCCAGCACATGCCAACTGGGGGGCCTTGGGCTAGTCATAGTTCTTCAAAGCTCTCTCAGTCCCACCCACCTCGCAGGGTGTTTGTTGGTGGTGGGGGAGAAGGGAAAGGAGATTGTAAGCCCCTTTGAGTCTCCTTACATGAGAGAAAGGGGGGATATAAATGCAAACTCTTCTACTTCTTAAGAAGCCTTAACATCGATGTCTCTTCCTTATTTGTGACAGCATATTCTGTTGTTTGCTTTCACTGAATATGGAGGCTCTATTTAGGTCTCATAGCTAATAAATATTGATAAATCCTCTCATCACAGATTCGTCTGACCCCCTTTATAGTCATCAGGTTGCCCTTTTAAGTTCACTGTACTTACAAGTGAGAGTTGGGCGCTGTGGTACAAACCAGCACCCTCGACACTGTTAATGTTGTTGCAGATTTTCCTGGAAGAAACTGGGGCTCATTCCGTACATGCAGAATAATGCACTTTCAAACTGCTTTCAGTGCTCTTTGAAGCTGTGCGGAATAGCAAAATCCACTTGCAAACAGTTGTGAAAGTGGTTTGAAAACGCATTATTTTGCGTGTGCGGAAGGGGCCTAAGTTTATTGTGTTCCCAGTCCCAATTCAAATCCGCTTTAAAGGCAAACTGAATCCAGTTTCTTGTATAGAGTATATGGAGACAGTGATGTATGTTCCCCCTCTTTATCAAAAATCAAACCCCCAAGTTTGCAGTTCCCAAAGTAAGAAATGTAGCTATACGGTAAATGTGTGGCAGCAAACCAGGAATGCAGTGATGAGGAGCTGACATCCCCTATATGCCCTGACCCTCTTTGTCTCCCCCACAACAGACCAGACTGCAAGGCGACTCTTCTTCTGGAATCTGGTATTCGGATCCACACCACCGAATTTGAGTGGCCCAAGAACATGATGCCGTCTGGCTTTGCGATGAAGGCAAGTTCACTGTTTTGTTTGGCTTGCTGAAGATTTTCTTGGGAGTGAGAAGGGAATGTTTCAGACTAGCATTGCTGTTATTTGGTCTCTGGATCTGTACCTTTAACAAACAGGAATCCTGCTCAGTGTAACGAACTAGTAAAGTCCAGGCAAAATCAACCGTATTAAGTTCTTTATTGAGCTGGCATTCTTAGTCGGAAACAGGCGATGCAAGATCTCGGTCAACAGCTTTTACAGGGTATCAAACAGGCTCCCGCCAAAAGAGTATAAACAAGACAGGATTTCACACAGACTAGCAAGCAAGTGAAAGATAACCAAAACAGCAAAATTCCCCTTCCCAGGCATTAAGCCAAGAACCTCCGGCGGGAACCTCTCAAGGTCGGAAAACACACACTCACCACAACCTTACACTCAGTGGTGTGTAATTTTTGCAAGTGTAATTTGCATGTGTTAAATAGAATCCACCCATTTTATCATATGTATGTTTACACTTTAAAATGGCACCCTTTACACTTTTAACCAGTGCAATTAGTTCTTTCTCCTACCCTGGACATTCCACAGATATATAGATAGATATACTCCACTAGCTTTGCTACCATCAGATCCTCTGAAGATGCCAGCCACAGATGCAGGCAAAACATCAGGAGAAAATGCTACTGGAACATGGCCACACAACCCGGAAAACCCACAACACCCTAGTGATTCCTGCTGTGAAAGCCTTCGACAATACATTATCTCTTTCTTTCAGTAGCCAAAGTAGCCACAGCTGTTTCTCTGCCCCACACCTCTGTCAGCTCTTCTGTGCAGTCTTTAGTCCTAGTGATTCTTTGTGGAAGGGGAGGGGCTCTCCTTTTCCCCTCTGTCCTGTCAAATGCTGGTGTATTCCAGCCCCCTCTCCAGTAGGAGGCAGGGTGCATGTCTATGTTTGTGGGTAAGGAAGCCCCCAGATGTCATCACTGTATTTTTTCTGAAAATCCAAATGGCCCTGCCAGGCTGACGCCATTCCCACCTGTCTGTGCTCTTCTCCCCTGACAGTGCCGCAAGCACCTGAAGACCAGGAGGCTGGTGAGCGTGAAGCAACTCGGTGTTGACAGAATAGTCGATTTCCAGTTTGGGAGTGACGAAGCCGCCTATCACTTGATCATTGAGCTGTACGACAGGGTAAGCCAGTGATGGCGAACCTTTTTAAGACCGAGTGCCCAAATTGCAATCCAAACCCCAGTTATTTATCGCAAAGTGCAAACCCGGCAATTTAACCTGTATGCTGAGGTTTTAGTTTAGAAAAAACTGGTTGGCTCCCTCTTCCTCCACCCCACCCGCTTGAGCAGGGGCCAGCCTGCTCTAGCCTCCAGCAAGTCCTGCATGCACTGCTTTGTGCCTCTCTAGCATCTCTGCCTCCACTGTGCCCTCCCCCCCACTCGGGTAGCAGCCACCTGGATCACAGGCACCAGGCCTGCCAGCTGTGTCCTCCCTGCTCACCACGGTGCGTGCATGCCATGCTCAGTGGCCCAGGCCAGCCTAGATGTGTGTGTGTGGGGGTGATTTTCCGCCCCCTACATGTCAAACTCTGTGTGTGCGTGCCCACAGAGAGGGCTCCGAGTGCCACCTCTGGCACCCGTGCCATAGGTTCGCCATCACTGGGGTAAGCGGCGGGGAGAAGGCATGTAAAACACCAGGAGCAGGACGTGGCTTCCGTGTCCTTACTTCATCTCTTCCAGAATACTTGGCATGTGCATCCTTTCCATTGATGTAGGACTTTTGAGGCGTGTGTGACTCAGAAATCTTCAGAATGCAAGAAGAGACCTCCAGGAAGTTTATCTAATTTTTTTGTTCTACAACAGTTATTAGCAACTTTTCTTCTTTACACATGTCAAAGTAGCTTACGATATAAATAAAATACATAAAATAGATCGCATAAAATACACAGAGCCAAAATTTAATATCCAGAGTAGGACTGGTTTAATCAAATGAGTTCCTAAATAAAACTGTTCTCAGCTGCCTCCTAAAGGTCATAAGAACATAAGAAAGAGCCTTGCTGGATCAGACCAGAGTCCATCCAGTCCAGCACTCTGCTACCCGCAGTGGCCCACCAGGAGCCTTTGAGTGCTCACATGCAGGATGTGAAAGCAGGTCGACAGTGAGGAGGCCAGACACACCTCCTTGGAGCAGCAGCGGCGTAGGAGGTTAAGAGCTCATGTATCTAATCTGGAGAAACCGGGTTTGATTCCCAGCTCTGCCGCCTGAGCTGTGGAGGCTTATCTGGGGAATTCAGATTAGCCTGTGCACTCCCACACACACCAGCTGGGTGACCTTGGGCTAGTCACAGCTTCTCTGAGCTCTCTCAGCCCCACCTACCTCACAGGGTGTTTGTTGTGAGGGGGGAACGACAAGGAGATTGTAAGCCCCTTTGAGTCTCCTGCAGGAGAGAAAGGGGGGATATAAATACAAACTCCTCCTCCTCCTCCTCCTCCTCTTCTTCTTCTTCGTCTTCTTCTTCTCCTTTCTCCTCCCTCCTTCCTCCTCCTCCTCCTCCTTCTTCTTCTTCTCCTTCTCCTCCTCCTTCTCCTCCTCCTTCCTTCTCCTTCTCCTTCTCCTCCTTCTCCTCCTCCTCCTCCTCCTTCTCCTCCTCCTCCTCCTCCTCCTCCTCCTCCTCCTTCTTCTTCTTCTTCTTCTTCTGCCGTGCCATATGTGTCTGCAAGCTCCATTTCTTTGATCATTCCAGAGCCTTGAGCTTGGAAACAAACAGAGACCTGAGATGTGTGTTCTGGGAGCATAGAAAATCCCGCACCTGCAATTTAGTGACAAGCTGTCTTGGATTTCTTACAGGGGAACATTGTTCTTACAGACTATGAATACCTAATCCTAAACATCCTGAGATTTCGCACTGACGAAGCGGACGATGTGCGGTTTGCAGTGCGGGAGCACTACCCTGTCGACTGTGCCAAAGCAGTATCACCTCTGCCCAGTTTGGAAAGGTATTTCTGTGTTCCGTGTGCGGAATTTGGAGTGTGACAAAAGCAGAACCCCGTGACTGGGTATAGGTCAGTGGAGGCAAATCCATGGCACTCCAGATGTTCATGGACTACAATTCCCATCAGCCCCTGCCAGCATGGCCAATTGGCATCTGGAGTGCCATAGGTTCACCACCAAGGGTATGGGTGGTGGCTTTTCAGATTCTTGGGTGGTTCCACTTGACAGTGGTTCTGTATGTAGCTTTTGTTGCATTTGCAAGGGCAGTGGAACGTTCACACTGCGCTTCTCCCTGCCTATTCCTTGTGTCCAGTTCCTGTAGCTGCCATCCCACCCAGCCCCCAGAGGGACTTTTTCACCTTTGAAAAAATTGGTAGTGCACATGACAGTATGGTGTTGTAACAATTCATCTACTGAAGCTTTCATTTTTACAACACAAAATCTCTATCTTTTTTGTTGTGGAAGAAGAGTCGGATTTATATCCCCCCTTTCTCTTTTGTAAGGTGACTCAAAGGGGCTTACAATCTCCTTTCCCTTCCCCCCTCTCCCCCACCACAAACACCCTGTGAGGTGCGTGGGGCTGAGAGAGCTCTGAAGAAATGAAGAAGGAGCAGCAGTGGCGTAGGAGGTTAAGAGCTCGTGTATCTAATCTGGAGGAACTGGGTTTGATTCCCAGCTCTGTCGCCTGAGCTGTTGAGACTTATCTGGGGAACTCAGATTAGCCTGTTCACTCCCACACTTGTTGTGAGGGGAGAAGGGCAAGGAGATTGTAAGCCCCTTTGAGTCTCCTTCAGGAGAGAAAGGGGGGATATAAATCCAAACTCTTCTTCTTCTTCTAGCCTAAAGTCACCCAGTTGGCATGTGTTGGAGTGCACAAGCTAATCTGGTTCACCAGATAATCATCTACAGCTCAAGTGGCAGAGTGGGGAATCAAACCTGGTTCTCCAAAATAGTGTTGTAACAGTTCGTCTACTGAATACAGAAGCTGGACCATAAATAAACAGATGGAGGCAAGCATGTATGGGAAACCTTTTCGGTTCTTTTACATGTACAGCCCTTTGTATATCACCTACATTTAGGTACATCTTGAATAATTTACCTTTAGCCCTCAGACATTGACTTGAATTATATGAGGAACCAAAACCCCTTTTTGCTTTCTTCTTACTTGTAAAATGTCATTGAATGTTGGCTGTTTATTCTTTTCCTTTCACCCTTTAATAGGCTGACAGAAATAATAACTACTGCACCTAAAGGTGAACAGATAAAGAGAGTTCTAAACCCGCACCTTTGTGAGTATTTGATTTATTTAAAATATTTTTAAGTTACACTTTCCTCACAACATGGTTCCAGGGTGGGTTAAATGTAAGTGTAAAGCATAAATGTTAGAATAACTTAGGTGGAAAAAATGAAAAGCACAGATGTAGGATGGGTAACACCTGGCTTGACAACACTACATGCAAAAGGGATCTGGTAGTCCTAGTAGACCACAAACTGAGCATGTCAGCCGTGTGATGCAGTGGCCAAGAAAGCCAATGCGATTCTGGGTTGTGTCAATAAGAGTATGGTGTCTAGATCGAGGGATGTAATTGTACCTCTCTATTCTCACTTGGAATATTGTGTACAGTTCTGGGCACTGCAATTCAAGAAGGATATTGACGAGCTGGAATGGTTCCAGAGGAGGGCAACCAAAATGGTAAAAGGTCTGGAATCCATGCCCTAAGAGGATAGACTTGGGGAGCTGGGGATGTTTAGTTCGTTGAAGAGAAGGTTAAGAGATGACATGATAGCCATGTTTAGATATTTGAAGGGCTGTCGTGTTGGCGAGGGAGCAAGCTTGTTTTCTGCTGCTCCAGAGATGAGAACCAGGAGTAATGAGTTCAAGATGAAGGAAAAGAGATTCCACCTAAACATCAGGGAAAACTTCCTGACAGTAAGGGACAGTGGAATGCACTACCTCGGAGGGTGGTGGAGTCTCCTTTGGAGGTTTTTAAAGAGAGGCTGGATGGCCATCTTTGATTATGGAATGCTTTGATTATGTGTACCTGCATGGCAGGGGTTTGGACTTGGTGGCCCTTGAGATCTTTTCTAACTCTGTGATTCTATTATTCCATCCTCTCTTTATCCTTTGAAGGATGTCTAGATTCTGCCTTGCAAGACTTGAAAATATGTGTCACGGGAAACACAATCCCTCTTGGAAATCCGGGGCTTCACTTGGTTGATTTATCCATTTTGTAAAGAGGTCTTTTCCTTTGTATTTAACAGCTTATGGAGCCACTCTCATTGAGCACTGCCTTATAGAAGCTGGATTCTCAGGTAGTGCCAAAACAGACCAGGTGGAAAGCAAAGGTGAGTGGCCAGATTTGGAGTGTCAAAGACGTTATATTCATTGTAACATCAAAGTTGCCTAGTGCAGTCAATGAAGTGATTCCTTTACTCAGACAAAGTCACCCTCTTGATCTCTATTATGTATGGCAGATTGTGCATGTGTAATGTGCTGTCAAGTCACAGCTGACTTAACAACGACCCAATTGGGGTTTTCAAGGAAAACAATTAGGCAGAAGTGGTTTGCCATTAAGCAGAGGTGGTTTGCCATTAAGCAGAAGTGGTTTGCCATTAAGCAGAGGTGGTTTGCCATTAAGCAGAGGTGGTTTGCCATTAAGCAGAGGTGGTTTGCCATTAAGCAGAGGTGGTTTGCCATGGCCTTCCTCTGCAGGCTTTCTTGGAAGTCTCCCTTACCAGTGTTGATCCTGCTTAGCTTCCAAGATCTGACAAGGTCAGGCTATATGATTCTGCCTTCCCAACAGCCAGCGTGGTGTACTGGTTAAGAGCAGCTGGATTCTAATCTAGAGAACTGGGTTTGATTCCTGCTTGGTGACCTTGGGCAAGTCACAAGCCTCTCAAAACTCTCTCAGCCCCTCCTGCCTCACACGGTGTCTGTTGTGGGGAGAGGAAGGGAAAGGAGCTTGTAGGTCACCTTGAGTCTCCTTACAGGAGAGAAAGGTGGGATATGAATCCAAACTCTTCTTCTTCTCCTCTCTATTGTAGGTTATAGCTATCAGCAAACTCCAAAAACTGCGGCACAATCTTCCAGATCAGTGTTGTTTCTCTCCCCCTTAATTTTTACCCAAAATCCTCTCAACCTGACTTGCAGGATTTAAGTCATGGGATTTGTTAGACCTTATAGTTTTGGCAGAAGAGTGCAATTTCATGCGATGCGTTCCTGCCAGCAATGAATTGAAGACCGCAATATTTATATATGAACTTTGTGATC
>NC_059426.1:178651829-178667622 GCF_021028975.2 Sphaerodactylus townsendi
TTTTAATTCCCTTTAGGAAATTGACAAGGTGAAAGGTGAGCTTGTGGAGATGAACCTGGAGGTAGTGGACCGAGCCATCCAGGTGGTCCGGAGTGCCTTAGCCAACCAGATTGACTGGACTGAGATCAATGCCATTGTGAAAGAGGCCCAAGCCCAGGGGGACCCCGTGGCCAGCGCCATCAAAGAGCTGAAGCTACAGACAAACCACATCACCATGCTCTTGAAGTAAGTGCTGTGCTGACTGGAGAAAGAGGAGGGGGAGGGGGTCCTATACACCCTGCAGGACGACACAGAAGCCAGAGTTCACTGTCCTGAAATTCATCAGCAGTGGGCTTAGAAGGTGGCAAAATATGGGAATGGGAAGGGCCACTAAACTCCAGGAGGGGAGTCAGAATTCTATCCACTTGGTACTGCCGCTGCCAAGCCCTGTGTCTCTCTTGGTGGAGTGTGGAGCAGGGCCTCTTCTCACGAGCTAAATGTGTGATTGGTTCATTGGAGAGTTTTGAGGTGCGGGGGTCCCTGAATGTTTGGGGATTTAAAGGCCAGAACCAGCCCTTTTGTAAGGGTCTGTTCAGTGGTGGGATCCAAAAAATTTAGTAACAGGTTCCCATGGTGGTGGGATTCAAACTGTGGCGTAGTGCCAATGGGGCGGGGCACGACGTGGGCGTGGCCGGGCATTCCTGGGCGGGGCTGTGGAGGGGGGGAGGAAGGGAGGTGGAGGAGGAGGAGGAGTTTGGATTTATATCCCCCCTTTCTCTCCTGCAGGAGACTCAAAGGGGCTTACAATCTCCCTGCCCTTCCCCCCTCACAACAAACACCCTGCAAGGTGGGTGGGGCAGAGAGCTCCGAGAAGCTGTGCCTCGCCCAAGGTCACCCAGCTGGCGTGTGTGGGAATGTACAGGCTAATCTGAATTCCCCAGATAAGCCTCCACAGCTCAGGTGGCAGAGCTGGGAATCAAACCCGGTTCTTCCAAATTAGATACACGAGCTCTTAACCTCCTACGCCATTGCTGCATTCCACGGCCTGGGGCCCTTATATCTTGGGACCGTCCTTCCCCCTATGTCCCCACTCGGCCTCTGTGTTCTGCAGAGGCCAATGTGCTGGTGGTCCCTGCCCCCTCCATGATTCTGTTAGCCTCCATCCGGGCCCAGGGCCTTCAGTGCCTTGGCCCCAAAGAGGTGGAACACTCTCCCACCCACCATTAGGGCCCGGCAGGACCTTGGCCAGTTCCTTGGGGCTCTACAGACTGAGCAGAGCGTTTGGAGGAGAGTAACTGCTGATTGCCACCCATATTTTTCCATCATTGGACCACTCCCATGATAGGAGCTGAATTCGATAGTTTCTGACTTCGACGGGATTTTTATCGCCATCTGTAATCTTGTTCTGTTTTTATTACGGTTTCATGGTTTGTTGTGATTTTAATGGTTGATTATTCTGTTCCCCACCCAGAGCCCTTTCAGGGTGGGCGGAATACTGAATTTATTTAATTAGTTAATAAATTAATTAATTAACAAACGGAAACTTGTAGGACTAGAGGTCAGGATGAGTAAAAAACCCCGTAAAAGGAGTGGTTCTAGCAGCTGTGTGCCAGTTCTGGCTCGGGGGGAGAGGCCTTTGGGAAACATAGAAGCCTAGAGATCTCATAGAAGCACAGAGAGGGAAGTGACCTAATCTACTCATCTATTTCCTGCACAACACGGGAAATTCACAACACTCCTTCCTCCCCCAGCCATCCCCTGCTCTATGCCCAAAGGAAGGCAAATAAATCCTCCAGGATCCTTGGTCTTGGAGCAAAATTCCTTTCTGACCCCAAAGTGATGTGTAAGAACAGGCCAGGAGAGCCATCCTACTCTTCCTTTCACTATCTATCTATCTATCTATCTATCTATCTATCTATCTATCTATCTATCTATCTATCTATCTATCTATCTATCTATCTATCTATCTATCTATCTATCTATCTATCTATCTATCTATCTATCTATCTACCTATCTATCTATCTACCTATCTACCTATCTACCTATCTACCTATCTACCTACCCACCTACCTACCTATCTACCTACCTACCTACCTACCTACCATCAGTTTTATATACCGCCCCTCCCCCGAAGGGCTCTGGGCGGTGAACAACACAATACAAACAATCACATTAAAACCCCATGTAAAACAGTGGATTAAACAAAATTACATCGGCATCCAGCATAAAATTCCATAATCTGCCTGAGTTCACAGATTTAGCATTACTGTCAGAGGGCTATAAAAAGAAAACAAAGACTAATTCAAATTGTACATATATACAGCAATCCATGGTAAAAGAAACCTCAACTTACAACATTATTACAATCTCTGTCAATTAATACTGCTCCGTCTTAACATGGATCTACGCTTGTTATATGCTAGCATGCAAAATTTAGCTACCTGCAAAGATATACAAGGAACCCTGTCTTCCAATAAAATTCTTGCCAGAGTTAAGTCAGGGTCACCTGCGATTGTACCCTTTTAATAGTGAATTAACAATGGTTGAATTAAAGACTTCCTTTCCTCTTTGTGGAGCTCACGATGCAGTAGGATGTGCGACATAGAGTCTGCTTTCTCTGATTTCCTAACACATACCCTCCTGTGCTGTGGGATTTTTTGAAATCTTCCCGCTAAATTGGCAGATGGAAAAGCATCAAGACGGGCCCCCAAAAAGGCCCAGCGGCATTTTGCAGGTGTAATATTAGATAAATACGGGGCAGCCAAAATTCCCGACCAGGATTTCAATGGTTTACACAACAAGGGTAGCAAGGGGTAATCTGTTTGCATTTCAGTATCGTTGAGCTGTTGATAAATCAAGACTGTTGCACCAGGGTTACCCAGTTCCAATAGTTGCATAGGATTCAGTCCACACTAAGAACATAAGAACATAAGAACTAGCCTGCCGGATCAGACCAGAGTCCATCTAGTCCAGCACTCTGCTACTCGCAGTGGCCCACCAGGTGCCTTTGGGAGCTCACAGGCAGGAGGTGAAAGCAATGGCCTTCTGCTGCTGCTGCTCCTGAGCACCTGGTCTGCTGAGGCATTTGCAATCTGAGATCAAGGAGGATCAAGATTGGCAGCCATAGAATTGGTAGCCACACTGTTTCAGAGTACCTTTTTCTGTTTGGCTAGGAACCCGTACGCGCTCTCGGACACGGAGGAGGAGGCGGCAGCAGGAGAGGAGATGGCAGAAGAGTCCAAGGGGAAGAAGAAGCAGAAGAAGAAAAGCCAACCACTGAGGAAGCCCCTCAAGAACCAGCCTTTGCTTGTGGACGTGGACCTCAGCGTGTCTGCTTACGCCAATGCCAAAAAGTGAGTATCTTTCGCTGGGAAAAGAAGAAGAGTTTGGAATCGTAGCCTTTTTTTTTCAACTGTAAGGAGTCTCAACGTGACTCACATACAGAGGTGGGATCCAGCAGGTTCTCACAGGTTCCCGAGAGTAGGTTACTAATTATTTGTGTGTGCCAAGAGGGGGTTACTAATTGGTGGTTTTGCCACGTGATTTTTGCCTTAGTTCCGCCCCTCCTCTCAGCAGTAGCGCGCAGAACTGGAAGCAGTCTAGCAGGAGGTGCACCGGCGTGCGTGGCAGCCTGCGCCTGCGTGCATTCGTTTCCCACCCAAGGACCTTGCCACAGCCACACCCAGGAATGCCCCGCCCCCGGAATGCCGCGCCACGCCCCCGTCGTGCCCAGCCCAGCCCCATTGGCACTACGCCACAGTTTGAATCCCACCACCATGGGAACCTGTTACTAACATGTTTGGATCCCACCACTGCTCACATACTCCTTTCCCTTCCTCTCCCCACAACCGATACCTTGTGAGGTAGGTCGGGCTGAGAAAGTTCTGAGAGAACTGTGGTCACCCAGCAGGCTTCATGTGGAGAGTGGGGAATCAAGCCCAGTTCGTCAGATTAGAGTCCACTGCTCTTAACCCCTACACCACCGGGTGTAGGGGTCTCGGGGTAGGGCAGCGGCAGCATTGTTGAACGAGGTTATTGTGTCTGAAGCAGTGCAAAGGATCTTTGGGTGCTGCCTGGCACCAAGGTCCCTTCCGTACATGCAGAATAAAGCACTTTCAATCCACTTTCAATGCACTTGGAAGCTGGATTTTATTATTATTATTATTATTATTTTATTATTATTTATTGGATTTAATATACCGCCCTATCCCCGAAGGCCTCAGGGCGGTGAACAATATAAAATATAATATATAAAAACTTACATACAATTTAAAACAGTTCTAAAACAATGTCCCACGAAACCCATATACAACTCTCCCCAGAAAGGAATAATGGGTCCCGATGGTGTTAGGGACCCCTATAAGCAGGGGGGGGGGGAGGGGGGGGCAGAGGCACCGTCAGCGGCTGGCCTCTCCAAAGGCCCTGTGCGGAATAGCAAAATCCATTGCTGTTCTCTCCGTCAGCGGCTGGCCTCTCCATTGCTATTCTCACCATCAGCGGCTGGCCTCTCCAAAGGCCCTGTGCGGAATAGCAAAATCCATTGCAAAATCCATTTACTGTGTGGAATAGCAAAATCCACTTTCAAACAGTTGTGAAAGTGGATTGAATGTGCATGATTCTGCATGTGCGGAAGGGGCCTTAGCTAGATGGATAAACCTGTCCGTCTCAGCACAATGCAGCTATACGTGTTTCACTTGACTGACGGGAAGATCTGACAGTGCTGTGTCCTCTCCAGGTATTACGATCACAAGAGACACGCGGCCCGGAAAACTCAGAAGACAGTGGAAGCAGCCGAGAAGGTACCAGTGGATTCTTTGTCTTTCCCCCCCTTTAGAATAAAATAGCGGCTTTAAAATTTCTCATTCCCGTTTGACGTGATTCCAGCAGAGCTGGGGACCTGCTTGGCTCGGAATTTGGCGCAATTTGCCACATGATGTGGAGAATACCAAATAAATCCCGCCAGTAATTTAAAGGATTGGCTGGTGGCAGCTGAGTCACATCTAAGGAAAAGACATCACAGCAGCATCTGTTACCCAAATTGGGCAGGGGGTGGGGAGGGCTGTCCCTTTTTATGTGGGGGAATTAGCAGGGAGAGACAGGTAGGCTGGACTTTTTTGTTATCCAGTTGGCCACAGTCGAAGCAGCAGAAAAGGTGTTTCCTGATTTAGATTGGGAGTCCAATAGTACCTTAGAGACCAATAAGATTTATTTATTTTATTTATTTATATATTCGATTTGATGAACCGCTCTACCTTCAAAGGGCTCAGATGTTCTACGTGTGAGCTTTTGAGAGTCAAAGCTCCGCAAAGGGAAAATCTAATTCATTTCTAAGGTACTACTGGACTCGATAACCCAGGAAATAGTGCAGCACACCGGCTGGCTGGTAGTGAAAACATCAACAATTATAGTCAAATAAATAATCTACTACCCTGTTTCCCCTAATATAAGACATCCCCGAAAAATAAGGCATAGTAGAGGTTTTGCTGAAGTGCGAAATATAAGGCATCCCCCGAAAGTAAGACATAGCAAAGTTTTTGTTTGGAAGCATGCCCGACGAACAGAACACAGAAAAATAAGACATCCCCTGAAAATAAGACATAGCACATCTTTGGGAGCAAAAATTAATATAAGACACTGTCTTATATTCGGGGAAACACGGTATAGTCTCAAAACTCAGATGTATCTTATTGACATAAATTCTTAAACTGTTAGTACAATTTTACATAGCAATGTGCTGAAATGCATCACAGATCCTAAACATAAAGAGGTATGGTTCATAAGAAGCTAAATTCCTTATTCAGTGCTATATATCTAAAACAGCAGACAGCAAATTCCTTATTCAGTGCTATATATTGAGAATAAAATTGAGAATAAAACTGCAAAGATTGTCATGCCCTTATATAAAGCCGTGGTGCGACCGCACTTGGAGTACTGTGTTCAGTTCTGGTCGCCACATCTCAAAAAGGATATTGAAGAGATAGAAAAAGTGCAGAGAAGGGCAACGAGGATGATTGAGGGACTGGAGCACCTTCCTTATGAGGAGAGGCTGCAGCGTTTGGGACTTTTTTTTTTTTTAGCTTGGAGAGGAGACGCCTCCGAGGGGATATGACTGAAGTTTATAAAACTATGCATGGGGTAGAAAATGTTGACAGAGAGAAATTTTTCTCTCTTTCACACAATACTAGAACCAGGGGGCATTCATTGAAAATGCTGGGGGGAAGAATTAGGACTAAATAAAAGGAAACACTTCTTCACGCGAACGCAGGATTGGTGTTTGGAATATGCTGCCACAGGAGGTGGTGATGGCCACTAACCTGGATAGCTTTAAAAGGGGCTTGGACAGATTTATGGAGGAGAAGTCTATCTATGGCTACCAATCTTGATCCTCTTGATCTGAGATTGCAAATGCCTTAATAGTCCAGGTGCTTGGGAGCAAATTAGGAAGTCGCAGAAGGCTACTATGCTCAATTCCTGCATGTGAGAGCTTCTCCTAAAGGCACTCCAAGTGGGTCATCATGCGAGTAGCAGAAAGCTGGACTAGATGGACTCTGGTCTGATCCAGCTGGCTTGTTCTTATGTTCTTATGTTCTTATATATAACCAAACACCTGTTTTAGATATATAGCACTGAATAAGGAACTTAGCTTCTTATGAACCATACCTCTTTATGTTTAGGATTTGTGATGCATTTCAGCACATTGCTATGTAAAATTGCACCAACAGTTTAAGAATTTATGTCAATAAGATACATCTGAGTTTTGAGACTATAGTAGATTATTTATTTGACTATAATTGTTGACGTTTTCACTACCAGCCAGCCGGTGTGCTGCGCTATTTCCTGGGTTATCAGTTTCACGCTGCACACCTGTTTGTGTTTATTTTGTGGTTTAACTACTGGACTCGAACCTAACTCTTCTGCCAGAGACCAACATGACTGCCTTCTAAACTACTTTAGACTCTGCCACAGTGAAGAACAAGATGGCCATGCCGGTCACTTATCTGGCATGAGTTATGTGCTTGTCCTCATCACACTATTTATTTATTCTAGCATAGTATAGTGCAGTGGTGGCGAACCTTTGGCACTCCAGATGTTATGGACTACAATTCCCATCAGCCCCTGCCAGCATGGCAAATTGACTGGCAAGGGCCAGTCTGGCAAGGGCTGATGGGAATTGTAGTCCATAACATCTGGAGTGCCAAAGGTTCGCCACCACGGGTATAGTGGTTAAGACAGGTGGACTCTAATCTGGAGAACTGGGTTTTATTCCCCACATGTGTGGCAGATTCTTATCTGGTGAACCGGATTTGTTTCCCCACTCCTACATTCCTCCAGGGTGACCTTGGGCTAGTCATAAGTTGTTGAGAACACTCTCAGCCCCACCTACCTCACAAGGTATCTGTTGTGGGGAGAGGAAGGGAAGGAGTTTGTAAGCCGCCTTGAGTATCCTTGAGTTCTTCTAAATATTTATGTCCTGCCTATTTTTACCTATTATTGTAAGCCTCCTTGAACCGCAAGGAAAGGTGAGATGTCAATTTTTTAATAAATGAGTTATGAGGACACAAAATATAAATCTATTGAGCAAATAAAAACAGCGCACTTGACAAAATCATGCTAGCAAGTTATATGGATGATTAGAAGAAGAAGAGTTTGGATTTATACTCTGCTTTTCTCTCCTGTAAGGCGACTCAAGGTGGCTTACAAGCTCGTTTCCCTTTCTCTCCCCACAACAGACACCTTGAGAGGTAGGTGGGGCTGAGAGAGTCCTGAGAGAACTGTGACTGGCCCAAGGTGACCCAGCAGGAATGTAGGAGTATGGAAACACATCTGGTTCACCAGATAAGCATCTGCCACTCAGGCGGAGAATCAAACCCGGTCCTCCAGATTAGGATCCACCTGCTCCTAACCACTACACCACGCTGGCTCCATAGTGGCCTCCATGAACATGCGTGCCTATCTGCAGGGTGGGCAGGCTCAGAAACATGAAGGCCTCGAAAGGCCTGGGCATACCTTAACTCTGGCAGCATTTCAGGATTTTCATGGTTTCCTGAGGTCAAAGCAACAAATCCTGGGGTCAGTGAAGGCAGATCGATAAATTCTTAAGTTTGCATATCCAGAAGGCACTGCCTTTGAAATATTAACACAAGTCAAATCCCTTGACTTGTCATAAGTGTGTATATGATGTGATACACACACACACACACGCCAGGTATGGGGGTTGGTTTTGGTTTGTGTGGTCCCTTTCGGCACACAAGTCAGGATGATGGTTTTTGTCTGAGCAGGCCTTCAAATCGGCAGAGAAAAAGACCAAGCAGACTCTGAAGGAAGTCCAAACAGTTACCACCATCCAGAAGGCTAGGAAGGTTTACTGGTGAGTGACTGCCTGCCCATCCTATCAAAATTGCCAAAAAAAACCCACCCTTTCCTTATTTTGGACCAATAGATGCTTTCCCTGCAAGTGAGCTCCCAAAGGCACCTGGTGGGCCACTGCGAGTAGCAGAGAGCTGGACTAATGGACTCTGGTCTGATCCAGCTGGCTTGTTCTTATGAGCAGCAGCAGCAGCAGCAGAAGGCCGTTGCTTTCACATCCTACATGTGAGCTCCCAAAGGCACCTGGTGGGCCACTGCGAGTAGCAGAGAGCTGGACTAGATGGACTCTGGTCTGATCCAGCTGGCTTGTTCTTATGTTCTTATGAACTTCATGCCTCTGGGTCTGCGTTTTAGTTGGGGCAGACCTGAACTTTTCGGTGGGCATAATGCAATAGGTCACAGTTTCCCAACATGCTGCCCATGGGCCCCATGGCGCCCTACCAGCCCTTCCCTTGGCGCCTGCCAAGCTTTTCAGGAAGTGGGTGGGTTCCATTGTAAGGTAGGGCTTGTTATTGGCTACCCTCATTTGAATGAAGAGGTTTTCTACTGGAAGATCAGGAGGACTGGCATAGATGGACCTGGGCTTTCCTTAGTCTTTGTGTGGTTCCATTTCTCTTTCCTTCTTCCCAGAAGCCATGAGGAGGGAGGTATTCTGTTTAGGTCCACTTCCTGTGGCGGCCATTTTAGATTTGGTTCTGCCTCTAGTGGCAACCATTTTGGGGTGGCGCTCTTCACACTCTTGCAAAATTCCAGATGTGCCCTCAGGCTCAAAAACATTGGGGACGCCTGCAATAAGTATAAGGCCTTGTTAAGAGAGCGAAGCTTTCCCTTGAATAGCAATCGTGGCATCAGTCATTAGACGTTCGTCATTGAGCTGATATGTGCGTTTTTTGAAATACATGGGTTATTTTTAATATGTTTTAAGATAAGGTGACTGGATGGTCCCCTTTGTAAACCGGGACAAGCAGGGTAAGTGGGCGGCCGCGCATGTGCGCATGCGTGTGCATGCACGCGCAGCCACAGGAGTGCACTGCCTTCTGGCGCCCACTTCCGTTTCTGCCCTGTCACAGAGGCGGAAACGAAGGCGCTAAGGCGAGATATATAACGACGCATGCACAGGAGGCTGCCGCGCATAGCGGCTCCAGAGAGTTGCAGTGCAGCCTGCGGTCTCGCAGCGGGCGCTGGAGGAAGTACAAGGCTTCCCGTTTCCGGAAGCCCCAGAAGCAGTGAAACTGAACTGCTGCACTGCCTTGCTCTCCAGAGCTGCGCAGTTCCACGATACGCGTCAGGGATGCGATTGCCTTCCGGGCCTCCCTCAGTTTCCCAGGAGCCTGTGAAGGCAGTGCACTCCGGCGTCGCTGAAGGGTTGCCAGACCGCCCTTCTGGGGCACGCCCCAGAAGGCAGTGCGGCAGCCTTCCAAAAATCGGGACACTTAAAAAAACCCACGGGACAAATTGTTTTAAGGCAGGACTGTCCCGCCAAAAGCGGGATGTCTGGTCACCGTATTTTAAGAGCTACTTTGTCTGTTTTTGCAGCGTGTCAAATGCTTTGCCTTATTGCAAAAAGCACAATGATTAATATTATGAAACTGCTCTAGAACTAGGGAGGTAGGTGGGGGTAAGATATCACAGCCACTCGAGCAGGGGCGTCAAACATTTGGCTGAGGGGCCGGATGCAGCCCCTTTAAAGGGCTTATCAATCCCACAAGCCAGCTGAGGCAACCCGCCCACTTCTGGCCAGATTGGGAGCGAGGGGGAGTTGCCTCAGCTGGCTCACAGGCCTGACAAACCCTCTCAAGTAAGCCACCCCACCCCTCTGTGGACTTGCCAGTCCAGGCACCCCAGTGCTGTTCCGGGGCCAGCTGAGGCAGCCCCCCTCACACACACACCTGGGCCCAGCCTGACCACGTCACATTTATGTCATATCCAGACCTCAGTGATGCAACCTTTCCTGTTGTTCCCGTGTTTTGCTTTGTCTTGATGGCTTGATGTAATCTGACAGGTTTGAGAAATTCCTGTGGTTCATTAGCTCTGAAAATTACCTTGTTATAGCTGGAAGAGACCAACAGCAAAACGAAATGATCGTCAAGAGGTATCTGAGGCCAGGTGAGCCCCTATGTAACACATGATACACGTACATCCAGTGGTGGGATCCAAAAATGTTAGTAACAGGTTCCCATGGTGGTGGGATTCAAACTGTGGCGTAGCGCCAATGGGGCTGGGCGGGGCACGATGGGGGCGTGGCCGGGCATTCCTGGGCAGGGCATTCCTGGGCGGGGCTGTGGCAAGGACGCAGCCGCTGCACCGGTCCTTGGGCAGGAAACGAATGCACGCAGGCGCAGGCTGCCACACACGCCAGTGCACCTCCTGCTAGACTGCTTCAAGTCCTCTGTGCACTGCTGCTGAGAGAGGAGGGCTGCGTAACTCGAGGCAAAAATCACATGGTAAAATCTCACTCATTAGTAACCCCCTCTCGGCACACACAGCAATGATTAGTAACTCTACTCTCGAGAACCTGTGAGAACTCTGCTGGATCCCCACCTCTGCGCATACATCCCATGAATCAGTGTGTGAATGGAGGCTTGGCACGCACGTCATTTCTGAAGATTGGGGTTCACTGCTTCTGTGAAGTTTGGCTGGGTGACAACTTGGGCCATCCATCGCTTTATTTGGGCTGAGAAATCTCACAGGGATGTTTCAAAACTCGGAAATAGGGAGGGGAGACTCCATTCTTTGCATGCTTCTGAGGTAGCAGGAGCATACTGCCTAGGGGTCAGATATCCCCCAGCTGCGGCCACGTAGTCACATGGGGGGCGGAAAATCGCCTCCCACACCCCTCCTCCTTCCCCCCGGGTCCATACACTGACTTCAAGGCCTGGTGCAAACAAAGTTGTTTGGTTGTGGTGGGGTGAGGGTGGCCGCCCATATGGGGGTGGGGGGGTACATTTTCCCTAGATGAGCAGCAGTGGCGTAGGAGGTTAAGAGCTCGTGTATCTAATCTGGAGGAACCGGGTTTGATTCCCAGCTCTGCTGCCTGAGCTGTGGAGGCTTATCTGGGGAATTCAGATTAGCCTGTGCACGCCCACACACGCCAGCTGGGTGACCTTGGGCGAGTCACAGCTTTCTGGAGCTCTCTCGGCCCCACCTACCTCACAGGGTGTTTGTTGTGAGGGGGGAAGGGCAAGGAGATTGTAAGCCCCTTTGAGTCTTCTTACAGGAGAGAAAGCGGGGATATAAATCCAAACTCTTCTTCTTCTCTTCTAGATATTCCTCTGTGAGGTCAGGGTGGAGGGTGGGGGTAAACATGTACCAGGTAAATGGATATGCATCTTGCTGGTTGCTCTGAGAATCATGACTGATCTCTCTTGGTGTCTCCTCTCTTACACAAGGTGATGTCTATGTCCACGCTGATCTTCACGGAGCCACCAGTTGTGTCATCAAGAACCCAACAGGTGATTCCTCAAGGAAAATAGGTTGGGAGAAATGGGGGTGCTTAAATAGTTGGGAACCCTGTTTCCCTCCACCTTAAATGATGTAAGGGAAGTTCCTGCGATGCCGTCTTTAAAATATTTTTACTGCTCATTCCATTAAATATATATATATATATTTACTGCTCATTTTTTACTGCTCATTCCATTTTTTTACTGCTCATTTACTTCTCGTTCCAGCAGTAAAAATATTTTGCCCTAGCAAGTAAATATTTTTTACTGCTCATTTTTACTGCTCGTTCCCCATAAGGTTTTTAGATTTTGGGGAATACAACATATAAACCACGCCTGAATATTTCTATTCAAGCATCTGTTGCTGTAGAGAAATACAATTAGCAAGAGGCAAAATGCAGAAATAGACATGCTATATCAGATTACACGTTTAGGGGACTGAAATATTTTCTGATTCTAATTCTCCCCTGAGGATGAATCCCGGGGCCTCCTTTGCAGTGCGGCTTATGCTAGCTCAAGACAATTTCCCATCTAACGTTCTGGTGCTTTGTTAATAGAAAGGACTGATTCACAAACCAAAGTATTTCCTCCAAGGCTGAGTTCTCACAGACAAAGCAAAAGTCACAACCCCTGGCATACAAGTGTCTCTGCATCTCCTTTTGGAACAGTTTGTGCGCCTTTTACCTTATAGCGATACATTTTCATTTTCTTCTCCTCTTCCAGTGGCTGTTTGAAAGCCTTCTAGCAGTTTAGGGTTTGTCTGTCCTAACACTGACCCTCTTCTGGTGCTTCTGTTCCAGGGGACCCGATCCCACCGCGGACGCTCACCGAGGCAGGCACAATGGCTCTGTGTTACAGCGCGGCCTGGGACGCTCGAGTCATCACTAGCGCCTGGTGGGTGTATCATCACCAGGTAATGAGGCCTTGGGGTAGAGTGTTCAGGCTTGCTTGAGAAATGCAGCTCACCCAGATCCCTTTCATGAATGATTCTGAGAAATACTCTTGATCTGCAGAGCAAACATCGAGTCCAGTGGCATCTTAAAGACCAACAAAATCCAGGGTGTTATCTAAAGCTCGCTTAAGAACATCGGAAGAGCCCTGCTGGATCAGACCAGCATTCCACCTACTTCGGCGTCCTGTCTCACACAGCGACCAGCCAGTTCCTTTGGAGGTCCAACAATAGGACATGGAGGCCTTTCCCCCGATGTTGCTTCCTGGCACTGAGATTCTGTGGTTGACTGCCTCTGAACATGGAGGTTCCCTTTAGTCACCACTACCTTTAAGAGTGCAATGTCAACATTAGCCCAGATAAACTCAAAAATACACATGTTGCACTCTGGCTGTGTCTAATCTTATATATTAATCTTATATATAATTGTTCAATTATATATAAGATTAATATATAAGGTTCCCTTTAGTCACCATGGCTGGTAGCCACTAATAGTCTTGTCTTCCATGAATCTGTCTGATCCCTTTTTAAAGCCTGTGTCCATCATTGGATCCTCTGGCAGCCAGTTCTACATTTTAATCACTCATTGTGTGAAGAAGTATTTCTTTTTCTCCCTTCCTTTCTTCCTCCTGAATCAGCTGCCCATCTACTGAATCAACTGTCCATCAACTTGAGTTTAGTATCTTGGAAGAGGGAGAAAAAGTTGACTCTTTAAGAGTGAACTTTTTCTCCCTTTCCCAAGATACTAGAACTCAAGATACTACTCCCAAGATACTAGAGCCTTGATGGCTCTCCATGTCATCAGAGAATGAAGATCCATCAGCCCTTCTATCAGTGATGGCGAACCTATGGCATGGGTGCCAGAGGTGGCACTCGGAGCCCTCTCTGTGGGCACACACAGAGTTCATCCTGTGGGGGGCAGAAAATCACACACACCCCACACACATCTAGGCTAGCCTGGGCCACTGAGCACGACGTGTGCACACCATGGTGAGCCGGGAGGACTCGGCGGGCGGGCCTGGTACCTGTGCTCCGGGTGGCTGCTGCCCGAGGAGGGGGGGGGGCGCGCACAGAGGAGGCAGAGATGCTAGAGAGGCACAGAGTGGTGCATGCAGGACTTCCTGGAGGCAAGAGCAGGCTGGCCCCTGCTCAAGCAGGTGGGGCAGAGGAAGAGGGAGCCAACCGTTTTTTTCTAAACTAAAACCTGAGCATTCAGGTTAAATTGCCGGGTTGGCCCTTTGCAATGAATAAGTGGGGTTTGGGTTGGAATTTGGGCACTCGGTCTCAAAAAGGTTCGCCATCACTGCCTTATATCTACCTGAAAAGGTGGAATAGTTATTACAAAGAAGGGCTGATGAATCTCCGTTCTCATTTGGATCTGATAACTTTGACTCACAAAAGTTTACGCCCTGGAAACTTGTATTGGTTTTTAAGGTGCTGCTGCCTGCAGATTTTGTTCCGCTACTACAAACACAGCCACTGTCCTGAAACTACCTTTATATGCAGGAAGCCACGTTTTTATGTTTTGTCAGGGACTGGGGAAGGTATACATGTGTGTTCATGGACACGTGAATCATTTGGGAAGAGCTCCCAGGTGAAAGATGCCTGTGAGAAGTAGGATGCCATCCTGGCCACCCCTGGTTTGTTTTATTTTACCTTATTTATTAAAAATTATTTTATTAGCTGTCTTTCTTCCTTGTGGAACTCAAGGCAGCTGACCACACCTAAAATAGAACACATGGAAAACATAACAGCTGACATTTAAAATCACAGGACTGCAAGTAAACTTAACCAAATGAAACTTAACCTAAATGAAACCATCTTCAGTTGCCTTCTAAAGACCAAAAGTGCGGGGCCAGGCATTTCTCCTCGGGGAGGTTGTTCCAGAATCATGGGGCTGGTACAGGAAAGGCCCTCTTTTGTTTACCCACCGCTGGTTGCTGAAGGCTTTGTTTACCTTCGAGGATTAGCTTTGTACCTCATGGGGGTTTATCTCTTTTTATTTATTTATTTTAGTTATAATCAATTTTATATACCGCCCCTCCCCCAAATAACAAACAATTACATTAAAACCCAGTTAAAACAGCGGATTAAACAAGATTACAGGGGCGTCCAGCATAAAACTTCATAAAATGTAATAAACCCCAATTCTGGAAAAAAAACAAACAAAACCTGAGAGCTGAGGGCCCCATAAAAAATTAAGGGCCCAGAATGTAAAAGTTGGGAGGAGGATGGGCGACCGCCAGCAGCTGGCCCTCTCCCAAAACGCCCTGTGGAACAATTACCATAGTGTCTCTGCGGAACCTCTCCAAGATCCCGCGAGGGGTCTGGATAGCTGATGGTAAAGTGTTCCATCGAGGTGGGCAGGCCAGGGCTGTAAAGCTGCCCTGGGTCTGGTGCAGTAGCTTCTCAGCCACATCATCGAGGGGCTGGGGACCACTTCATAGTTGGCCTCTTCTAACGCAGAGGCCGCAAAGGGACATATGGGGGACATTTTTCTTTGGTTAATTATTTTTTTCAAAAAGCATTTCATCAACATCTGTGGTCAAATTCCTTGTAGGTATCGAAAACGGCCCCCACAGGAGAGTACCTGACCACAGGAAGCTTCATGATCAGGGGTAAGAATTCCGTGGAGATCGGCGGCCCTTTCCTGGGATCCTGCCAGGCAAAGTATCCTGAGATAGGAAGGCCGCAGTTCTCAGCCATTTTGATTTGTGTAACTTCAGGAAGAGATTCTAAGACGATGGGGCTCAGTATGCAGGAGAGCCAGCGTGGTGTAGTGGTTAAGAGCAGGTGGATTCTTATCTGTAGAACTGGGTTTGATTCCCCACTCCTCCACCTGAGTGACAGAGGCTTATCTGGTGAACCAGATGTGTTTCCGCACTCCTGCATTCCTGCTGCGTGACCTTGGGTCTCAGTTCTCCCAGAACTCTCTCAGCCCCACCTGCCTCACCAGGTGTCTGTTGTGGGGAGAGGAAGGGAAAGGAGCTTGTAAGCCACCTTGAGTCTCCTTACAGGAGAGAAAGGTGGGGTATAAGTCCAAACTCTTCTTCTTCT